>NC_056736.1:553091211-553393711 GCF_019279795.1 Protopterus annectens | reverse complement strand
ACCTGCACTATTATGTATGATAATCCACACCCACACATACAGGTGAGGAGCCACAAGTGCATTACACATACCACATCTTATTTCTGATCCCATGCACAACACACTACAACATACACAGACAAGACAGGCCTTTTATACCATGCACTGCAGCTACATCTGGTTAATGCTGCCAGTACTATACATCTGGGAGATAAGCAATATGTCAGTTTATCTGATCAACCTACACCTAAAGCACAGTGCACCCGTCTTGACCATACTATGAAAGTTATAGTATCACTGCCTAAGGTATGTACCATCTCCATGTTGTATGTGAGCAGACATCTGTGAGTGATAGCCACCTCTATTGCAGGCTGCAAATTCCTTCTCAAATAAGTGCAAATGTGTTACTGCTCCTGCAAATACACAACTGTGATTACCCATTAAATGCACTTCAGTTAACCCCTCCAAAATCGAACATACATGTATTGTACTCTGGCTAAGCATAGCAGTTGTGCCTAGGGCAAAATGGAAGCCCTTAGCATTGTTAGGGTATATATGACCATAAAACTACCATATCACACTTACCAGGTAAAAGACCTTGGACTCCACCCACACCTGGTGAACCTATAGGAATGTGAGGGAAACGTATTGCCAGCAATACCAAATCTGGCATTGTCACAAAGTACTATATGCGTGCATCAACATATACAGTGGCTAATGTGATATTGCCTGCATTGCTGACATTCTGAGTATGTGTGCACAACTGTGCATTAACTCATTCACTGTGAAGCAGCTCAGAAAATGCTGCGTGCTTACTTCCACCATAGGAACTACAGTGCAGCCTGAGCTCATTTTCAGATCTGTTTGTAATACCATACAGAAAACAAATGTTCATAACTCTTTAACCATAAGAGCCAGACTAAAAATGTAAACGCAAAAGTTGTTCAGCAGACACTGACCTTTCCAACAGTGTAAATGTTGATAGTGTGTGTCTAAGTCATTATTAAATATTTGCCAAGGCATGCTGATATTGTGCTTATTTTTTAACTTTTTGGTACAACAAATCACAATATCTTGTTTAATGTTCCATGTAGACTCATACAATTTGTAATTAATTTGTATAAATGTCAGCTTTAAAATAATACCTTAACCATTACTGTGTGATGCTCTGTTACAGAGATATTCACAGAAATTTGATTCATATTATATTTCTCATAATTGATAAATAAATAAAGCATAATATCTCATCACCTGTAACAGATAGAGACTACATATCAGTGTACAAGTTGTATGGTTCAATGTCAGCTCCAAAATGATGTATGATTAGTGTCATCACCATGCTCCCTTGCAAAGATATGGGCATGATAATGAGAAATATTGCAAATGTATAATTTTCATAATCCTACAAGACTAAGCAAACTGTAATATCCGTACCTGTGTACAGCATACAGACACAGTTATTTTACCATGTTGTAAGGAATAATACTGTTTTCAAAATGAGGTATTACTTGGGACATTGACATGCTCTCTTGCAAATTTATTTACTAAAATATGAAAAAAAGTCATAATTTCCATAACACAAGTCCTAAACAAAGTTTGATATCTGTACATGTGTACAGCATACAGACACGCTTCTTTTACCACGTTGTAACTATTAATACTGTCTTCAAAATGTGGTATTACTTAGCACATTGACATGCTTCCTTTGTAAAGTTATTTACCAAAATATTAAAAAAAAAAATCATAATTTTTATACCTTAATCCTAAACAAGCTGTGATATCTGTACATGTGTACAGCATACAGACACATTTCTTTTATCATGTTGTAAGGACTAACACTGTCTTCAAAATGAGGTATTACTTGGCACATTTACATGCTCCCTAGCAAAGTTATTTACCAAAATATTAAAAAAAATCATAATTTCCATAACCTAAGTCTTAAACAAACTGTGATGTCTGTACATGTGTACAGCATACAGACACAGTTCTTTTACCATGTTGTACATACTGGAACTGTCTTCAAAATCAGGTATTACTTAGCACATTGACAACTTCCCTAGCAAAGTTATTTACAAAAATATGAAAGAAATGTCATAACTCTCATAACCTAAGTCCTAAACAAACTGTGATATCTGTACATGTGTACATCCCACAGACACATGTCATTTACCACGTTGTGAGGACTAACACTGTCTTCAAATGAGGTATTACTTAGCATGTTGACATGATCCCTAGCAGAGGTACAATTACAATTCTTTCACTGTGTTCTAAGTAGTGAAAAAGGTTTTCATGAAATGTAACAGGCTTTCACTTAGCATGCTGCTCCTACTTGGTCATGGTTGTTTTCCATAGTTGTATGTCACCAGTATGTCATGTATTGCTGCCATCACGCCATTGTGCAGATCACTCAAGAACCATTCAATGCAATCTTCATTTAGGTGAACTCTGTAATTTCTGGAAAGGTTATTATCTTCTGCAGTGATGCTGTTGTGGCTAATTGCAGTTGGCCTTTTGGGGAGGGACTGGCCCTCTTCATGAGAAATCTTGAGTGGATGGAAAATAGAAAGTTCACCCCGGGGATCAGTCCAGTGACTCTACTTGATAGAGGCACTGGGAACTAACATCAGGTGGCATGATGCCAGGGCACTTCTATGTGCTAGGCTTGTAAAGGCTCCATGGCCATTAGCCTAGTACACACCTATGAACCTATGAAGGCATCAAAATGGCTGGTACAGGGTGGCATCATCCTTATCACAGGCAATGGCCTTCTCTTGGAGATGTATGAGTGGAATCTCATTGTCTGTGAAATAATCTTTATCCTCACTCTGGTTGGCATTATGTGGTGGATCAAGGTACATACCCATGTCTGACCCACTGCTGCAGTCATCAGAGTCTGTTTCCTCACCCAACAGGTAAATGCTGCTTGCTTTCTCCTCCATAGATGGCATCTTTGTTGGGGGACTTGTTGCTCTTTACTTGAAATTACACCTGAAAAACACAACAGTATACAACAGTCTGAGTGATATACCTGCACAGAGGCATTGGGAAAGCAACACACCGGAAAACTATATAGTGACTGTCTGATACAGAAAATCACATATACTTGTAAAAACACACGAACCAAACAGTAACCAAGTAAAACAATGGTCAAATCACAGTATGGTGAATAATTCAATAAGCCAAGTGAAACCTTTTTTTACGCCGTTTTGTCACATTTAATACTCATGAACTTCATCAGAAAAGGTTTACAGAAATCACACAGTGATTAAATACACATAGTGATGTCACATGAATTACAAACTGTCCAACCACAAACCAGTAGAATAATTAATTAAAGACATATAGGTGTCAACTATTTGTAACTAAAAAAATTATTTTATATATATATATATATATATATATATATATATATATATATATATAAATATTCCATAAATATATATATTAAAACATTCAAATCCTATTGAGTAAAAAACATTTGATATTAATAACGTCATTCAACCCAGGTGGTTGATCCGCATTTAACATAATCTGCCATATGGCTTCTCTACATTCTAAAAATACTGTTAGAACTATTAAGTGAATTAAGTATTGACGGTAAATCATGTCATTTTGTTTCATTAGATGTTGTGTCACTATATACAAGTATTAATCAAGAAGTTGGTGTTGAATATTTAAGAGAATATCTAACAGTGTACACAAAAATGGATAATAGTCTTGTCAACACTTTGTGCACTTTGATGGATGTTATTTTAGAGAATAATTTTTTCCAATTTGAGGATTTATATTACCAACAAATCTCTGGAATAGCTATGGGTGCAAACTTAGTCATGGCCATGTGGGAGCTTAAATTTCTGTTTTCTCACCCCTTAGCAAAGTATATTGTTTTTTATAGAAGATATATAGACGATTTGTTTTTCTTGTGGAGTGGGGATGAGGTGACATTTTTTGAACTTGTTGAATATTTGAATACTTCGACAGAGTTTCTTAAGTTCACTATTGGCCACTTTGGAGACACTATAGATTTTTTGGATTTACATTTGGAAATTAATGCAGATAACAATGGTTTTGTCAGCAACATCTTTCGTAAATCTAGTTTTGTTAATCAATACTTACATTATGATGGTTTACATCCTAAATTTATGAAAAAGGGAGTTGTTAAGGGACAATTAATTCGTTTAAGTAGATTAACTAGTAAAGATGTGGTATTCCATTCAGAAGCAAACAAGTTAGCTTCCTTTTTTGTTGACAGAGGTTACAATATTTCTTGGATTAAGAAAATATTAGATGAAGTTTTGAGTCTGAGATCCAACGTTGCATGTCCTATCTTATTTACCACCTACCTTACATCTAGAGGTACAAAAACAAAAACAAATATTGGTTTGAATAATTTTTCTTTGGCTTTTCCTATTCCAATATCAAACGAAATGGATTGGATAAGGGATATCATATCTAATAATTGGAAGGTCATTTTTGGTAACAGTGATTTGTGTTCAGTAATTGGGAAGGCACCAATGTTTACATATAGGAAAACTACTAGCATCAAGACAATAGTTGAATCTATCAGGCAACCTATGGATGAGGTAGCTTGTTATGGTACTTTCCCATGTAACTGTTGTAAGCAGTGTAGATATATATCAGGGAATAGTTCAATTCTATTTAAACACATCAACAAGACCATTTATAGTAATGGTCATTACACATGCAAGACACAATTTGTTGTCTATGTGGCTATTTGTGATTCCTGTGAACAATTTTACGTAGGTAAAACTATAAGAGAATTATATAAACGCATCTATGAGCACAATTTGGCCATTAAGAAAAAGGATTTGTCAAATGCTCTTGCTAGACATGCTTTAAATTGTAGTTTGTTCAAAAAGTTTAGATTTTCAGTGCTGGAAAGTGTTAATTTCGACTTATTAGCTGGGAATTTTAAAGTATTTTTAGAATGCAGAGAAGCCATATGGCAGATTATGTTAAATGCGGATCAACCACCTGGGTTGAATGACGTTATTAATATCAAATGTTTTTTGCAACTCAATAGGATTTAAATGTTTTAATATATACATTTATGACATATTTATATATATATATATATATATATATATATATATATATATATATATATATATATATATATAATTTTTTTAGTTACAAATAGTTAATACTTATATGTCTTTAATTAATTATTCTACTGTTTTGTGGTTGGACAGTTTGTAATTCATGTGACATCACTATGTGTATTTAATCACTGTGTGATTTCTGTAAACCTTTTCTGATGAAGTTCATGAGTATTAAATGTGAACGAAACGCATAAAAAGGTTTCACTTGGCTTATTGAATTATTCACCATACTGTGATTTGACCATTGTTTTACTTGGTTACAGAAAATCACATGATACGATGTTCAATTGCAGTAGTTCACAAAAATATGAAGCATATAACCACGATGGGGACTTTACTGAGTAGCAAACAAATTGTAAAAATGACAGAAATAAACTGGTGGGAGGCAGGGGGCTTAAATAACTGCACATAGACAAAAACCTAAATCTGGCTTGTGCTTTCATCAATGTGATAATGACTTCTACTTATATGAATAACTGTGACCGCTGCTGGTAGTTTTACCTGAAAAGGAGTTTTAATTGAAAAGTGATAATGACTCAGTGCTATATTGTAACTGCACTTATTGTGTGATAATGACCTGCATTTCATTACTGCAAAGTTATGCATGCTCAGACAAAGGTGATAATTGCTGCACATAACCTGTTGAGTAGGCATTCATTATATTACCTTGTGCAGCTGCTATGCAGCACTGACTCATTATCATCTGTTAGGGGAACACCTGAATATTTCAGTAGAAATAGTATAACACTTATATATTACTGATCCCTTCCTCCCACCATAATTCCATACATGATTGACAAAGGCAGGAATATTGCCCAAAATATATGGTAGCTCCCTGCTGGTAGTAGTCTGCAAGTCATTACCTTTATCTCATTCAGGAAACTACTGAGCATAATCAGAAGCAGAATTACAAGCAGAAATGTTAAACTTATCTGGTTGATCAGTGTAAGAATTAGTCCAAGAAGTAGTAATTCATGTTATCTCACCTAACCATCCCTCTGGTTAGAATAAGACAATTAAGTGCAAAAGGCAGAAATATTGTCCAAAATATCTGGCTGAGCAATGCCAGTAATCAGCAATAAAATAACTAAGCCTGTCATACCACCCAGACATTATTTAGTGGAAAGAAAGTCTAAATCAGAGTATACATTCAGAATGTTTGGATATATTTATCAGCACTGTCCTGTTATCCACCATTGCAACATTTCAACGTAATCAGGGACACTTTTAAAATATTAGTATTGTTAATTTGACATATTGATGGAATAAGATAATGTGACTTAACTAAACATTTTCTGAAGTGAAATAAGTCTTATAAATTTGGTCCTTAATTAAGTGTAATTCATAACCTTTTCTCCAGAAGTCATCAGTTTTAGGAGGGATAAAGAAGGACAGAGCTAAAATTTGCATGAAAACCAGGGAGAGTTTAGAGGTATGGCTCTATAAACAGTGGTGTGTTTTAACACCAAGACATGTTGCCTAATACATGTTGCAGTGAGGCAGTGACAGCAGGTTTTACCCATATGCCATGGCAAATGTGCTGTTTAATGATCTGGGTGTGATTGTCCTGCTGAAGTTGAATTATAGTCAACATGTTTCAAGACAAAAAGGGATAGCATGCTAGCCAAAATCCAGATGAATGGCAGTCCTGATGACACTGTTGATTAGGATTGTTACAATCAACATCCTCAGCCGAAGTGAGAGAAGTCCAGTGCAATCCACCAACTGCATGCCCCATTCCCTTGTGTAGCCAATCATGTACAATAGCCATAGTAAGGCAGTAAAGGCCATGAACCATCCCTGGTGGCTAACTCAGTGTTGGGACTGCTCAGGTCAGCTCATCTGAGTGATGGAGAATGAATGGGACCACCACACAAAGACATGGTCTGCTGGCTGGCAGGCAGCATGGGCAAGAAAGCCAACAATGTCAGAGATTTTTCTAGACAGCACATCTGTAAGAACTGGAAGAAAAAAAATCTAACTAAAGGTAGCTGGATGAGCGTTCTTGTTCTATTGCATTATGTTCAACAGGTCAGTTATTTAAAGGCAGTTACAGACAGTGGTAGGACTGCACATGGGATTAAGTGCAGAAAGGAGGGGATGTCCTTAACTGTCGTCCCATTACATGTCACTCCACTACACTTGCTGGTTGTGTGCATTAGGAATGGGGACAGAACTTAATCATTTCAATAGATGGCTGGATGGTGCCCTCTATTAGACAACTGTCATCTTGTTATGGGGAACAAGTGGGCCAATGGCCATATAGGGGGCTGATGATAGACAGACAGTGGTAGGCAAGAGTGCAAACATTAGCCAATATCAATGAAATATGTAAGCTGCATACAAATATGCCAGAGTCCATGAGTACTGCAGCTAGCCTTTACTCCATCCTACGCCTTGTTGTGTCCATGTCCTGTCCAACAAAGCCCTCTACTGAAGTGCAGTCAATGCACTGCTTTGGTACACTATTCTGCAGCAGAGTATTATCCCTGTGAAACCATACTAAAGTCATGCAAGATCAGAGCTATTCCCTTTAAGACTGCTATCTTTGCTATTTTGTCTCAAAATATCTAAGCACAGATATTGTTAACTCTAAATGTATACTCTAAAAGCAATCCATTTTTTTTAATATCCATTTTAACAAAGGTTTCTCACAAATGTTACCAGTCCAAACCCATTTGCTTTCTGGTCAGCTGAAGTGAAGAGTACATCAAATGCAACCCTCCCAGTGTCCAGTCCAGAGACAAGATGACCAAACACCTCATCAACTACTCTTCCTTCAGCCATGACTGTCAGCAACCTGACAACCTTTGTTAGTGTCATCATAAATTGTACCCCCTCCCACCATGTGAAAGAATTTCCATTTTACTGCATAAAATGTCAGTAGTCACTCACCCTGAATACTTCATGCCTCTTAAGGCTGCTCCCTTAATTTATAATGCCAGTCTTTGTGCCATATGTAAACGATGTTTGTTCAGGGGCCTGCACTTCTTGTGTCTTTCGGCTTTTCCCGGTTAGGGGTCGCCACAGCGGAACTCTGGTCCGCTAATGATTGGTAGTTGATTTTTATGTGCCAAGTTGCCAGCCCTGATGCACAACCTTCAACGAAGGTATGACCATTCATGCATGTCTCCACACAGAAGCCGCTCTAGCTGAGAATCGAACCGGACAGCATCTTACTGTGAGGCGACAACGCTACCGCAGCACCACCTGCACTAATTTACTAAAATAGAGCAACTGTAAAACATACATAGCAGACAACTATCAGAATTAAGAAAACACATAGAATAATAATTGGCATTTGGTTATTCATTACTGGATCATTCGTCAGCAATATGAACACCATAAAAGTAAAGGTATTCTGACCAGAAAATTACAGTTCTAACACAAAAAATGCAAGCAGAATCTTCAGCAAAGGAGGCACATAAACGAAAGCTATTAAAAACAACATGCGCTTATATAACAAACATGCCAAAGAATTGCAATACTCCTGTATGGAATCTGATAAACATTTCTTAGAAGTCACACCAGCAGGCTACCAAAGTAAAGACGTGTAATATCCCTGGAAATGCAACAGCCCATACAGCTAGTAAAACTTGAAGTAGGAACGGCAAGTCAGTGCCTTCTAAACATTCATGCCTCTCAACCTCTAAGTGCAAGTAATATGGATAAGCAAAAAATAACGGGGTGATATAGGCCCAACATCAAGGACAGACTTTAAATATTGGTCTTATATACTTAAAAAGTTGCCTTAATAATAGGTTTTGCTTTTGCATTCATTTTCAGAAGAAAATATAAAGTCTGAAATTTAAATGTCTTTCATTAGTGACTTTCATTCTCAAGTTTTATTAAATAAACCATTATGTTACGGCAGCTTTACAGCAGGCAACTTCCTTTAAAACTAAGCTTGCAATTTGTTCTTAAAATGCTGTCAGTCCTGTACAAAAGTAATAATAAACCAGAGTTGAAAATATTACTGAATGAAATAGCATGGATTTAAGTCAAACACATTAAAATTTTTAAGTGGTAGGTATGAATATTGAAACAGCTGTGAAGAAACACATTGCCACAAGTATAGCCGCCCAGGTGAGAAAATAGAAATTTAATTTCTAATGAAACAAGTGCGTAAATGTTAACTATAACAAAATTATTTCCAAACACCACAGTTGACATATGAAAATCTGCATTAACTGTAGCATGTAAAAACATTGTGTGGTTTGGAAAGTTTCACAAAACAGATTAGCATGCTAATTTTCAGCACTGTCTCTTGTGCAGATATCTAACATTGAAGTGAAATGCGGTATTGCAATGTTTACTTTCATCATTTAGAAGCTACTTTACAATACAAGCATTCACAAAAATTCTCCTACTGCTGCATTTCCTAATCCATGCAGGAAAATGTTGCTGTACTCAAGACAGAAGAGACATGTTTTTCAGTTTCATCAGAGGAAAGCAAACCAATCTTCAGCTAGGCTGCGAAAGCAATTGTCAGAGTGTGGAATGCAACTCAAGTGACAAAATATACACAATGCAACACAGTATATTTATTAAATCAACTGGGACTTTATGCATATAATCGATCAACTGTTGCATCATAGCTCAGTCCAAACCATTGCTGACTGTTTCAACTCATGAGTGACTGCAGGGAGTTTATAATGAGAAGTCTAGCACAAATAATATAACAACATGCAGATCCTGATATAACCAAAAATAAGAAGCACATTGCTGGCTTACTGGTGAACTTCTTCCGAAATGTAACTAGGTCATATGGCATCCCATGCATTTCCCCCATATATCTCCCTCAACTAAAATAAAAAAAGCTGCTCTGTTCTGAAACTGTTGCAAGCTTTATGAATGGCTGAATTGAAAATAAAAAAAGTCATTTTGATCACAGGAGTGCAGAAGCTTAACCCTACGGTTTACTAGAAAATGTAAACCAACAGTAAAGTCAAGATTGCAGAAAACAAGTTTAAAAATGTTCTAATGTATGTCACTATATAGGCGCTAATGTTTTAGAGCAACAAAAAAAAAAATGTGAGATACAGCCGGGAGATGATTTTTAAAGATAAAAATGCTGGTACAAGTGGGATGCTAAACATCTCTCCAAGAAACAGACAACACGTTTATTTATAATCCAAGACAATAAGAACAGGGTGCATGCATGAATGCATGCTGTTAAGAGTTAATTCAAAAAAAGATCATACACAACATTGAGATAACTAAATGCTTGATAATTAAGTACGGAGGAGGCTGAATGTGAATAGAATGACATCAGATTCTGGGGGGGTACCTTTGGAAGAAGAGTGAAAGCGGGGCACGCTGCTGAACAAAACTACTAAAATACACCTAATTACTAAAAATAAATGGAGAATTATTGTGTCAATATTACCTTTGGGTGTGCTATCATTTGTTTTAATTAAAAAAAAAAGTTTTTCAGGGATCCCAATCTTTGACACTCTCTTCTTCTCAAAGAAGTTAGGAGACATAAGAAATATATAGAAAGTCTAAAAAAATATATATATATATATCCAAACATTGCTTTTATTATAAAGAATATAGTCACATCTTGTTCTTGTGGAGGTTTAGAGAACAAATGTTGCTATGGCAACAATATACTGGGAGGCGGGGTTACAGTTCTAGACTGATTGCAATGGCTACAACAATACTAACTAACTGATCACAAAGCAGTCTGCATAATGCGAAACTGGGGAAGCATTTTGGTAGATAAAATTACTAGCACTCTGAACTTTGTAAAAAATAAAAGATCAGTTTCAAAAAGTAGGAAATAATTATATTGCAAGCTTTATTTCAAAAAAAAAAAAAAAAAAACACAAATGGCAGTTCAATATTCCAGTGAATACAACTGTACAAAACACCAGTAAAAGGTAATCGGATTACAAGTTGATTTTCTAAAAAATGTCCAATATGAGTATTATATAACTCCAAGTTGAAATCTAAGTTAAGAAGGTAACTGACAAAGTTCAGTGACGTTTTTAACTTATTTTTAAACAGTGGAGCTAAAATAGGACTGTAAAGTTGTTTGCGCTTGTGGAAGGCACTCGGGTATAACGTCATGCAATTCCTATCATCTCATAGTGCGCTCGAATGTAAGCACAAAGGCGCTATGAGAAGGTAGTTGGGGTTAATGAGTTAAAACCAACCCCCCCAATGCAGATAGACCTGACAACCATGTACTGGTATGCAGAGGCTACCACAATGACTGATACAGTATTACAGTGATGAACACAGGAAGCTTACCTGGATGCTTCTCTGATGTGGATGCTGTGGCACCCACTTCCAGGATGTATGGGGCAATGAAAGGATGGGAGCTGGTGGTTGATGAATTCCTCTGCGGCTAAGAGTGGTTGTTCTGCTGCAGGTGCTCCACTGGTGGCAGCATGGTCCCTGGCCAAAGCAGCAGCCTTTTGCCATGCAGCATTGACCATATCTGTTGCCCTGTGTTGGACCTGCTTGTAGGTTCTGTCTTGTAGCCCTATTTGGTTGACTGCTGTGACAAGTTCAACCCACAGTGCTGCACATTGTTAACGATGCTGGCAACCACTGGACAGCAGTATGCTATGATTCAGTGTGAGGTCATCCATTATAACATTATTTTCCGCATTTTGAACACATCACAGGACCAGATATGTGGACATCCCCTACATGTACAGACCCTGCACAACCTAAATGGCCTGCACTATCCACTGCTACCTCCCACATCATACCCCAGTCTATCAACACGCTATGTTTGTGGCTACCACCAACATAAGAGCAGAACCGGTTATGTCCCTGTGTGCTGTGATAGACTGTACTGTATGCCTTCACATCCATCAGTGCCGTCTACTATGGTGTGTCCTCTATGGGTAAAGTCCCACTACTGTGTCATACAGCCACTGTCAGACAAATAGGTCTGTGCTATTACCAGTATATGGGGACAGTCCAGCAAAACCAGTGTGCTACAATGACAGACAGCAATGCAAACCTGCTGTAGTATATCTTCCCTGTAGGCATTATACCTGCCCAGTACACAAATTATTGCATAATGTGTACATTTTCCTGATGTATGTGGTCCTTTTGGCATAAACATGTGGATGCCTGACAAATGGTTGGCCAATAATTGATGGTTAATGTCAAGAGTATGGAGAATCTGCCTGTCACATGCCAGACTGCCAGACCCCTCAGAAAACACTTATGCTACAGTAATATCTGTTAGTCTATTCATACTCTTACTTTGTATGACCAATATGTACACTCTGTCACTGAGTTTGGGCCTGTGTCCCCCCACTAATAATGGCTATTACCTGAATTCCTGCTGTAGGGGATTGCCAGGTATGTTAGCCATAGCTCTCAGGTGATGGGATACGAATGTCAACAAAACAGTGACATAGACAGAGTACATCAGAGACAGTCAGGGATACCTTTGCAATGTCTGAACTATTCCTGTGTGACATTCAGAGACTGAGAGGAGCTGAATGACAGTACATCATGTGATATTACAGCTGTGTCCACACTTACTTGCAGTCCATATGTCTAATTCATAATCCACTAGCTTTTGTACAGGAGCTGACCATTGTAGGAGGGAGAGGGCCACATCTGTGAATTCAGTCACAGCAGGCACAGCTGAGAGGCATGCCTGTAGCTGTTGGACAGCAGAGTATCACTAACATGTCATTCCCATAGATGTACTACAGGCCTACTGTTGTAATTGCTATTCCCCATACCTCCATCCTCCCATTACATGCAGACTTGTATTACATACCTGGTAGAGTGATGTAATCCTTTTTTTGAACAAATCTTCAAGAAAAAAGCTTGTTAAATCACAGTCTGTCTTGGTAAAGCAACTTACCGACCTGTTTCTCATAGACAGTTGCTTGCCTTTTGTCAGTAATGCTCAGTAACAGGTAATTGCCTGTGCACCAATAGTGTCTTAGATTGGCTCAGATTTGCTAATTGTATTCAAAACAGCTGGGTTGCACTTTAATTGGCCAGTAGCATGGCACCACAATGCAATATTTAAGACCTTCATGAAGGCCTTGCCCCCTTTCTTACTCCTTGAGATGGACATTAGTGAGGTGTGGAGACTACAGCATCACAGAGGGTAGGTACATATATTGTCCTCTGTTGAAATTTATGAGTTATGTCCAGAGTTTTGCATGCTATGTTTGGCCATTGTCAAATGACATTCTGATTATCTAGCAGTTCAGTTTTAAACATTGTGGGTTGAAGTAAGTAAAGGAGAAGAGACATGTGAATGTCAGACATCATACCTGTCAGAATATGCATGCTGCTACAGTAGCTGCTATTCTATCAGCTCACTATGTTTGTAGGGGCAAACTGTGAAACATGTCCCTGTCACTGGACCTTTTCACCCCTCCCTTTATGTATGAGTTTTGCCTGGGTCCCTTGTTCTAGGGGGTTTTGAGGTATGGTAGGTCTGTAGCAGGTAACCTAACATACAGCTGCATATGTTGCAGGCCACAGCTGTTGCTGCAGCCTAGGACACATAGAGGGGAGTGTGAACACTTTGGAGGACATGAAACTGTATGTGCAACTGAGGCAGCTGTGTCAGCTCAATTGTTACAGCAGAGCCAGGGTGAGGGTGCCCTTTACAGTCCACTCAAGGTATGTGCTTAAGGTACATCTATTATGTAACAGTGCCAGTCACAGAGTAGTAGGCAACAAATAGTTAAGGTATATGAATATGTGCAGTGTGTTCCTAGCTACAGGCCTTTGACTTGCAAACATGGGTAGCAGTTAATTCAGTAGCAGTAACCTGTGTGGGTTAGAACTGCATGATTCAGTCATTATTTGCTGTATTCCCAAGAATATAATTGAAGTGCAACACACTGGATTTGAACCCAAGACTGTGGATGGCATTTAACAGACTGAGTTGCTGAGTCAATGCTGCCACAGATGTATTTGCAAGATATATGTGCATGCATACAGTTTGTGACACACATTTTCTGCATCCATTAGTATGTGCATGCCTTTCAAAGGCTGTTGTTGTGCAGGAGGGTCCCACTTGTAGACATATGTACTTTGCCATTGTTATCCTAGCAGGTGTGTTTAAAAAAGTTGCTGATAAAAAGGGATGGTTACCTGCTATCATACCTCTCAACCTGTTAGAGCAAGAACTGCGGACAAAGCCATACACACAAGTGGGACACAGGCCCAAAACTAGGGACAATTGTGACATATTGCTCTTACAAACATACAGTGTTGATAGAATAACAGGATTTGCAGTACCATGTGCTTTCTGAAGGGTATGATGCTTGATACTCAAATGTCTGTCATGATTTTGATGTTTTGCCACTACTTTACCAGACACATATGTTTTTCTGCAAACCGGGCCAAAATGAGGGGGCAAAACTGTGGACATTCTGCAACAGTCTGTACAGTTGACAGCTATACCTGCTATCCCAGGCCTCATGTACATCTATTATTATTTATTAGACTGTGTACTGTGTAGTGCTTGCATGACAGTCCCAAGTACACTGCCATTCTTCCCTTTATATGTACTTGCAGTTTGTCAGTGGCAATCAGTATATGTTGATGGAAACACCTGTTTTAATTCAGAGCTGAGTGGCCTAGTGGGCTAACGCATTGTGCTGTAATTGACAGGGGCCTGGGTTTGAGATGTGGCAGGGGTGATTATTTTGCAGATGTGCCTTACACTCTGAGAAACACATAAGGTGATTACAGCTCTTTTAAGCAGTTTTAAACAGGTTTGTGTGGTTTTATGCAGTGGGCACTTTGCTCGGCACAAACCCATGCTAAAAGGAAAAAAAGAAAAAATGGGGATGATAGGAAAGTGGTGAAATGGGGGCAAGCGGGGGGAAAACATACTGAAAGGCAGGAAGGGGTGCACAGGGCAGGTCTAGAAAAGGACCATAGCTCTCCATTTCTTATACAGCAACAGCCATGCATTTTTACAGATTTTGTACATGCATTTAGACCTTCAAACCCCACAGAGAGGGGTAAGAACAACAGAAATGTGTTGTCAAGCCAATCAGACCTAATTTGTTGTGTCTAGTGGACACGTGCAAAATAGAGAGCTATGTATGGGGCAATATTTTTTGTAGGACAGGTCCTTTTTTTTAAGTAGAGAGTGGAATGTTGGGGAAGGGATGTAGGTACATGTGGGGAGGTAAGTTGGATAGGAGAGGTGGCATTTGCAGACAGACAAGACAGCATACAGAGTTGGTGTGTTTGACACATGAGGGGGGAGGTAAACACCTTGGATGGGGAGGGTGTTGTGGAATCAGAGGTGCATGTGCCTCTAGTTGACAGAAGCATGATTGAGATCCCCACCCATGGGCAGTCCACACTGCTTCTTCACTGCCCCAAAGGTGGCTGTGCTGGAGACTGGCTGCCAGGGCCCTCAGACCCCACCAGGTTTTCCAGTCTGCCTCAGTCTGGTGCAGGTGATGTTCATAGCTCCTATGAACAATCCTGCTCACCATGGCCAGTAGTTGATCCTGGGTGACAACCCTCCTTCCACCTCTGCTCCCAGTGGGACAGTCCACATCCCCTGAAGCGGTTCCACCTGAAGGTGGAGCAAGGCCAGCAGAGGGGGCACTACCAGCTTGGGTCCCAGACAAGCTGATACCTGGTGCCTTGGCCAGCTGAGGTAGGTTAGGTGGATCACAAGGAACTGGCCTACCCAGATGTGCTGTGGCTATCGAGGTAAAGCAAAAAACATAGGTGAGTTATGAACAAAACCATTATTAGTAATAACAGCATGCTGGAGCAGCATAAATAACCCCATTACAGTTAAAGGCATATAATGTGAAACACAACAATGAATAACAGAACAGTCAGTATATTAACAACATGTCAGTAACAGTTACGGCATAAGGCCAACAGAGTCGGTAATTCAACAAAATATGTTAATACACAACCATCGTAATACACAACATTAATAAAACACATGCCCATAATAAAGTTTATGGAACAGCATATGTTAATAATAAAGCATATCCAATATATAACAATAATAAATATATGAAGATAAGGGGTGGGAAGAGAGAGATATACCGTCCATTAATACTATTATGGGCTATGTAACTGACAACAGTAATGCTATCCACTCTACAGGTCTGTCCTTTCATTATGTGTAAATGTGTCCTCTAGCTGTTGTAGCACATACATACCTCTCAAGCTATCTGCACAGGACACTATGAGCCAAGCAGTAACACCTCCAGGTACACGATTGCTAAGAACACTTGCACATCAGTTGGACCAATTTGGCTACCAAGGAGTACTGTGGGCTAATGTTCTGTTAATTTGAAATTGATATATAATCATGTCAATGATTCATCTGTGACAGAGGGATTATGCAACAGTAATTACATTCCATGATAGAGTGACACTTGAGAGCCATGCATGTGTACAGTACAGAGAATACGCAACTAGCATGACTTGCTTGGCAGGCATAGGGATTTACCTAATAGTGGCAACTTGAGGGGCATGTGCATCTCATGCAGAAATTGAGCGCATTAACCTTTACAAGACACTCCAGAATACAGCCATACCTTGATTACACATTTTATTTATTTTATTTTATTATATTTTGTTATTATCACACCTGTTTCCTTTATTGTTTGTATAAATAGCACATCCGTGATACTGATTTTAACAGTCTGTGACATCTTAACAAACAATTATTTATACATACTATGAGCTATCTCACCCATTTCCTGTGTCCCAGTGGAGAGAATGATATCTGTGATTACACATTTTATTTCTTTTATTTTATTATATGTTATTATTGCACGTGTTTCCTTTATTGTTCCTATATATAGCACATTCATTATACTGATTTTAACAGTCTGTGACATCTTAACAAACAATTATTTAGACATACTGTGAGCTATCCCGCCAGTTTATCTATGTCCCTGTGGAAAGAATATCTGTTAACATAATTTATCTGATTCAGTAATAGTAGTACTTGACACTGGATTCGAACCCTGGTCTGTGTGTAGCAAAATGTACTTCGTACACAGCATTTCACAAACTGAGCTACTGAGTCTCCACTATTATATGACTGACTGATTTCTTCCTAGAGCTCACCTGGAAATAAAATGTGACCTGGTACTATTACTACAGTGTTATAATACACTGCAGTGACAGTCAAACACATCTGTATGAAATGCAGTCATGGCAGGGATACTAGGTAACCTATACATTACTAAATGAAATGCAGGTGTACACAATATATTGTTACTGGGTTGAAATATTAGCTCTCATTCCAGAAGTATTGCACAGGAATTTATTACAGATACCATCATGCATTTAGTGGTATTCTTTCAAGTTTTTATTGAACAACAGTTAATGTAATGCCAGGTGTTACAATACCGTTATAATTCCACATTTACTATGATAGAACCTTGAATGTATTTATTTTATCAAGGATAATGCTTTACTCTTTCCTGTTTATTGCAGTACATTTGGCTGTAGTCACTTATTACAGTCCACGTCTACAACCACATTCATTGCAATACAATCAAAACTGTATATACCTTCTTCTTCTTTCGGCTTTTCCCAGTTAGGGGTCGCCACAGCGGATCACCATCCACTCATGATTGGCAGTGGAGTTTTACAGTGTTGAGTTACCAGCCTGGCACCCAACCTTCCACAAAAGGCACACACATGCACGCACTCACACCTAGGGCCAATTTAGTGAGTCCAATCCACCTACAGCATGTCTTTGGGATGTGGGAGGAAACTAGAGCACCCAGAGGAAACCCACACGAGCACAGGGAGGACATGCAGACTCCACACAGAAGGCACCCCAGCTGAGGATCGAACCGGAGAACCTCTTGCTGTGAGGAGGCAATGCTAACTGCTGCATCACTGTGTACTCTTTCTTGCTTATATGACTATAGATTTAAAAATACATCTTTACTGACCATACTCATAGTGCAACCTGGCCAGGCACCCTGCATGCTCCTCGACATTGCAAGTTGAAACCACTGCAGCTGTTGGGAAAGAAGCACACCATTATGTATACCAGTTTAGTAGACATTCAAGGTTAACTATTGGTGAAACATAGGTAAACTTGTTACACACTTGTGGAACATTTCCCACCCAGATTCTTGGACCCAGGCATCCAAGAGAGCCCCTTTTCACCTTTTCAGGTCATCATGGTGGTGCAATACAATCAAAACTGTATATACCTTCTTCTTCTTTTGGCTTTTCCCAGTTAGGGCTCGCCACAGTGGATCACCATCCACTCATGATTGGCAGTGGAGTTTTACAGTGTCGTGTTACCAGCCTGGCCAGGTTGCAACATGAGTATGGTTGCACCATGAGTATGGTCACCTGTGTGGGGGATACCAGTTGCACTGGTGAGGTCCCTTGCCAGCTGGTCCCAGGCCTCTGTTTTGTACTCGGAGCCATGGTACTCACCCTGTATGAACTGGTTTTCATGTTTTTTTACAAGAAGTCCGACCATGACCCTGGACTCCTCAATGCCCCACCGCTGTGCCTGAAAGCGTGTACCCTCTCCAACACCTGCCATAGTATCCTCACATGTTGAACTCCAATGGATTCTGTAGTATTCCCAACTGTTGTGCTTAATATAACCTGCTTTCCCACCCTTACACTCAATTGGGCAATTTTTAAAAAAGCTGCACGTCGCTTGGCACTGCACAAATCAGTGCAGCTGAGCAGAGCATTGCTTAAACTGGCAAATGCACAGTAATGCATTGCACTGCTTAGCAGTGCACAAACCAGCTCAGTGGAGCTGCGAGGAATCAATCAGTGCCAAGCAGTGCTAAAACAGATCTTGTTTAAGCAGTGCTTGCCATGGCTTGGCAGGGCTTAGTTGAGCTTAGCTGAGTGAGGCACATAAAGATTGAAAAATAATTGAAATAATTTATATTTGAGAAATAAATGCCTTCTGTGTATACAAACCCTGTACCTACTGCACATTAGGCTGCTTCTCTAACCATTTGGTTATGTGGCTGTGTGAAATGCTGCTATACTTTTAGATATACCTCTTAGCTACGATTAAGCACAGCTGAGCTCCTCACTGCGCAAATCCACTCAGCTCTGATTAAACTTGATCTTTGCAATAATAATTAAATGCATCCTGTTTCTATTTTTAGACATCTGGCATATGTCAATTGCTGCGTGCCATGCAAACTTCAAAAAAATTACAAAAAAAAATAATAATAATTCCCATACCTGTCAATTGTACATATTTTCGCAAAATGTCCAGATTTTTGCCTTATATTTTCAGTCCGTTTTTCATAAAATTGTGGCTTTCTGGCAATTTAGTGGCAAATTGTTAAAGATTGAAGTTAGAAAATAATGACAGACATTTGAGTTTTAGACTGCATACTCTTCAGAAAACTCATGCTAATGCAAAACCTGTTATTCTATCAACTTTCTAAGTTTGTAAGAACAATATTTAAAAACAATCCCTATTTGTACCACTTTTTTGTGGCTTTGTCCAGATTTCTTACTCTAAGAGATTGAGAGGTATTACTAAAGTTTATTACATTGATATAATGCACATTAACAGTGCAGGGAGTGTGTTACTCATCTGTAGACAAAGTTAGTAACACACTGCCTACACTAATCACTGACCATGTTCCACGTCTCTCACTCAGTAACATGCCATTATTAATATGCATATAATTTCAGTTCATAACATCCCTCTACAGAGATTCATGCACAAATTTAGTTCCTTATCACAACTTTAGAAATTTCTGTGAGAAAGTGCATGGGACAGATTAACCTTTCTCCATATCACATTTTTAAAATATAACCTGTAGGAGATAAGACTGAAACAAAGCTAAGAATTGGAAGATTGTTGTTTTTTTCCCCTGTCAGTCAGCCTAAGGCAATGCTGATCCTAAAAAACATCATACATGCAACAGAGCACCAAGTCTTTTTAAAATATTCATAGTGTGTTTCTCTTTCCTCTTCCCAGATGCTGTTCAAACAGAATCAGGAAGAAAGTCATTCACAATGTATTCAGAAGTTTATCGTACAACTTAACCTTTTCAGCATTGTATGGGACAGTTCTCAGCACATAGTATATATTGTAATACTAACAACTGCAGATTATTCACAGCATGATTAAAATGCATCAGCCTGCCTTACAAGTTGAGTTTAAAGGCAGATAATATAAATTAAAGGTAAATATACCAACAGGATAACTTAATATTACTTCAGGTCTCTTCCATGAACATATCAGTTGCATTCCCTGATAACACTTGCATTATTACTAAAATTCATTAGTCATTCTTTAGTAATCAGGGTGAAGTAATTGCTATTAAATATTCTAAATGTATGGTTTGAAAACTGGAATGCTGAAAAACAGTTGTTTAAAATAAGTAAGTTTATATGAGAAATGAGTCCTGAAAACATGAAATACATGCAGTATTTTAGTTTCATTTACTAGAACCGCAAGGCATTTGTGACTTCTTTTGCTTGCAAAATGCAAATTTCACAAGCAACCAAACTCAGTACCCCGAATGCAGTGATGCTGAATTCCCCCACTGCTATTTTCTGTAGGAAATGACTTAGTGTAGTTTCTAAGTCTATGCCTGCTGATATTCACTTCTTTTGTGAGCTTTTTGTTTTTCTGACACACACACACACACACACACACACACACACACACACACACACACACACAAAAACAAGATCTATATCTATCTATCTATCTATCTATCTATCTATCTATCTATCTATCTATATATATATATGTGTGTGTGTGTGTGTGTGTGTGTGTGTGTGTGTGTGTGTGTGTATATATATATATATATATATATATATATATATATATATAATCTGTAATAGGTTTGGGGGCTTGCCCCAACATATTGGTATAAGGGGTGGGGCTTGTCCCTTTGCAAAAAAAAAATGTTTACAGTTTTTATTTATTATTTATATGTCATTTGTTGACTGGGATAGTCCGACTGGGACAGAGTCTTTTTCAAAGGAGGCCTGGGGAGAAAAGCTCCAGTATACAGTAAAATAATACAAAAATTTAAAAAAATCCACTATTGACACAATACACAATAGAAGAATGCAAAAATGTATGCATGAGTTGAGCAGTACTTCAAGTTTCTTGAAATTTACTATAGAAACATTATATGAGTCAGTGGACTTTTTAGATGTTACTTTGTTTATTCAAGAAGGCAAACTTATATCAAAGTTACACAGGAAAGCATGCTGGAAAAACACTATATTGCGGTTTGACAGCATGCATCCACGACACATTTTCAAGGGTATAGTGAAAAGTCAGTTTCACAGACTATCTAAAATTTGTAAAAATAATGTTGATTTAACAGCAGAAGCTAATAAAATGGAGGCTATATTCTCAAAGAGAGGCTACAATGAAAGTATTGTGAGAGAAATTAGAACACAAGTTCTGAATGATACAAATACAACTGATCATTTTGGTGTTTATCAACCGATCAGTGGTGTATTTATTCCTTACCATTCTAATAATATAGGAGAAAAAGTTAGGTTTACAACTACATATACCAATGATATATCTAATATAAAGAAAATCATTATTGATAACTGGCATGTATTAACAATTGATGAACAAACTCAAAGAATAGTAGGTACTTTTCCTTCGTTTACTTTTAGAAACAATAAGAATTTGAAAAGGCTCCTATGTGTCAACTCAGGGGTGATTAATGCCAATAGAACTTTTATTACTAGGAAAACAGGTACTTTTCCATGTTACCGTTGCAATTATTGTAAATATATTTCAAGAAACCAAGTTTTTGAACATCCATTTATAAATGTTTATTTCATTCCGAAGTTTCTAGCTACATGTGACACTTCGGGTTTGGTTTATTTATCTACCTGTACCTCATGTTCTGTTTTTTACATTCGGATGACAAAGAGAAAGCTAAAAAATAGGATATATAATCATTTGTACGATATTGAACATGGAAATGAGTTGAATGCCTTAGCTAGGCATATTAAATTATATCTTGATCATTCTTTTGTATTTAGAGTGTTGCAGATTATTAAGCAGAATTTTAGAGGTGGTGACTATATGTTATTGCTTGAACAGAAAGAATTACAGTGGATTTTCAAACTAAGGGGACATCTTTCACCTTGTCTCAATAACTACATAACACTTAGATCCCATCTTAAATCCCATAGGTAAATTCAATATACTCAGTCTTAAATTCTATTTTTATTCATTTTTATTCATGTTTGAATATAATTTAATACAGGACACCATATGATGAGTAGTGTTTAGCTTTGTATTTTATTTATTTATTTATTCACATGCAACTTTGCCATAAATATATAAATATATAAATATATATTTATTTAAAATGCAATGCTATACTATCCAGATTTTACAGAATTATGAATTATGACATTTTGTCATGTGTTTATAAACTATTTATATATATTTAGATTCCTACTGATTTTATTTAAGATGCATTTATTCATATATTCATTTATTTATTTATATTTTTTAGTTGGATAAATATAGTTTATATTATAAGGCTGAAAATTGAATATATATATATATATATACCTCATTTTATATTCACATTTTTTTAAAAAACTATCCACTTGCTTGGTATTTGCTAAATGAAACACTTTTTGTTTTATATACTAGCAGGGAACGTTCTTTGTTATATGCTGCCTGAAAGGTTTTTTATATTATTAATTATATTAATCCAGTAATTGGTTGATTGATTGTTAATTAGTACTTGAAATGATTATGATGATGCTTTTATTCTGTATAAAAAGGAAGCAACAGCTTCATTTTAAGTCATGGTCTGAAGAAGCGTATCCTTTTGATACGCGAAAGCGCTTACCTCCAATAAAGCTGTTTTTATCAAAATTTTATTCAAGATTATCATGGTGAGTCTGTGGTTCTCCTTTTTTGGATATATATATATATATATATATATATATATATATATATATATATATATATATATATATATATATATATATATATAAAATCTGTAATAGGTTTGGGGGCTTGCCCCAACATATTGGTATAAGGGGTGGGGCTTGTCCCTTTGCAAAAAAAAAATGTTTACAGTTTTTATTTATTATTTATATGTCATTTGTTGACTGGGATAGTCCGACTGGGACAGAGTCTTTTTCAAAGGAGGCCTGGGGAGAAAAGCTCCAGTATACAGTAAAATAATACAAAAATTAAAAAATTCCACTATTGACACAATACACAATAGAAGAATGCAAAAATAGTAGAAGACAAATTTTGCTAAATACACGAATAGAGTTATGATTGTTAATCACATATAAATAGGGAGGCAGGTGAGAGTTTTAACACAGATACAGTTAGATGGCAGCTTAATGTTATAATGGAGTCATAGGTTCATAGGTTGGTACTAGGCTATCAGCCCTAGGGCCTATACAAACTTAGCCATAACAATTCCCTGGCTATTTCTTCCCACACTATTTACTTCCCTGGACCCCAGTCTAGCAGGGCAACTGACGTGATCCCAGGGGTGAATTTCCTTTCTCCCATCCAATCGTCAAGGTTCCTTTTGAAGAGGACCAAAGAGGCACTCTGCTTGACATGTATGGGTCAGAGCAGATAAAGGGTAGTTGAGGGTGATGTAAGTAGGAAAAGTAGGGGGTGTAGGAACCGTGGGATTTGTGGGAGTTTGCAGAGTTAGTGTAGAGGGGTGATAATGAGTTGATAGTTAATTTTTTCATCCGGTTAATTTTCTAACTGATTTTGTTTGGCAATTGGTTCCCCATCAAGTTGTAGCTCTAAATGTCATAGAGGAAATTGCTGGAGTATAGGGATGAAAAACATCTAATATAAAAAAAGTGATAACATTTTTGCAATTTCATACTTCATCCATCTCTCATTGTTTAAAATACAGCATGTGCTTTCTCTAGCATAGTCCTAGTATAAGAGAGTTTCATGTTCTACATATAAACAGTTCTTCATTCTAATGTTTGCAATTCCATAAATTCAACCTTTCTAGTCTGTCTGATTATAATCAGTTCTGGAAACATATACTTCATTTCTCTATGCGTGGTCCAAATACCTCCATTTTATTTAGCTTGACAATATTAATTGACCCTATCATAATCTTCTCTTGAAATGTCAAAGATTATTTCAGCCTAACACCACCTTTCTTTTTTCTTTCCCTTTCCTTTGTACCTTTGCACTTTGTTCCCTCTGATTTCTGTGTAAATATCATGTAAAGATATATTGCTTAAGTAAAATGATGCAAACACTGACATTAGTTATGCTCCCATTCTACGTGTGTTAATATAGCAATAACCCATGCCTGGGTGTGGGTAATGCTGGATTTACCCACGGTTGGTGTGGTTTGGTCACAAGGGTGAAGCAATATGGGATTCTGAAACTCACAGTGGGCCATTGAAAGCACTCAATAATACAGCTAGCAGGTGGCTGCATAGCTGAAAGTGGGAGGAGATGTAAAAAAAAAATAAAGTGCAACAACACAATAAAGGAGAAATGAAGTAGAAATCACTAATATGGGACTCTTGCAACTCACAATGGGCCATATAAAGCACACAGTAATGCAGCTGGCAGGTGGCTGCATAGTTGAAAATGCAAAGAGATGTCAAAAAAAGAAATAAAGGGCAACAGCACAATAAAGGAGAAATGAAGTAAAAATCACTAATATGGGACTCTTGCAACTTACAATGGGCCATGCAAAGCACACAATAAATCAACTGGCAGGAGACTGCATAGCTGAAAATGGGAGGAAATGTAAGTAAAAAAATAATTAAAAAAGGGCAACAGCAGAATAAAGGCAATCATGCACAAATTACCAGTAATGCTTTGAACACTAACATTGGCCAAATCAAAGCCATGAGTAATATAGGTGACAGCTGGAATGTATCACAGTCAGCCAATCATACAGGCAGCATCTGCAGCACAACAGTATAAAGTATGGAAACACCTTACAGTCTGTTTTTCCCACAAACTCTGCACCATTGGTGTATACATGTGGGGGAATTTTAACTGGAAAAATGTTAGGGGCTGCCATTGCTTTGATCCATCAGTATGTGCTAGAGGCTGACGGCAGAGAAGAGGATAATGCTGACAATCACCACAGACTAAGGAGGATGAGAAGATTGTTCAGACCCAGGGTAACCTACTAGGGGCTACATGATCTGGAGATAGTAGAGTGCTACAGGGTGGACAGAGATATACTTCAGCAAATCATAGAGCTATGCTGGCCTCAACTCAGAGTGAGAAACAACAGAGGGGAACAGCTATGCTGGCCTCAACTCAGAGTGAGAAACAACAGAGGGGAACCCTTCCCAGTAGGTATGTGTAGCCTTATGAATTCTAGCTATAGGTAGTTTCCAAAGACCTACTGGGGACATGATGGGGGTCTCACACAGGCATCTAAATCCAGGGTACTCCACAAGTTCCTGGATGCCATGCTACCACATGCCAGTAAGGACATTTACTTCCCCAACACCCGTGAGGAAAGGACCAGCAATATGTGTCTCTTCCGCTGTGTAGCAGAATACCCAGAAGTACTGGGTGCCATAAACTGCATTCACATCCACATCAAAGCACCACCCAATGAACAGGGTAGGATCTACATAAACCGCAAGGGATTCCCTCCATCAACTACCAGGTCGCGTGCAATGCTCACGGCATTATCATGAATGTGTGTGCTGGCGGCCCTGGAAGCTATCACAACTCCCACATCCTGCATCCTGTATGGCCATCTGGTGGGGGTTGCTGGCTATGCACTGGAGCCATGGATGATGACACCCATTAGAAATGCACAGACACCCAAACAAGAATGCCAAAATGAGGCACACGCACAAACCAGGATCATTATAGAGTGTGTGTTTCAGATGCTCAAGTCACAGTTCTGCTGCCTTGACATATCTGGTGGAGCCTTGCGGTACTGTCCAGTGACATGTGCACACATGTTCATAGTATGTGCCATGTGACACAATATGATCCTGCAGAAACAGCTGCAGCAGGAATAGCATGGGGAAGGGCCACACAGCCCACCACCATTGGTAAGTTCCCCACAGGCACAGAGGGAATCACAGGATGAGGCCCCTCTGCTTGTTCCCATAGACAGATGGAGGCATGCCCAGTATGATCATGCCTTGGCAAAGAGGCAACACATAGCAAACACACTGTCACTATAGGGACCCCAGGAACGGACACCTCTCTCTGACCTGCATACACAGTAAAATGGATGACACACACATCACGTTACCTGTAACTTAACATGTATACTGCCACAAGCACAAGGTAAGTCAGTCTACTTAACAATAAATAAATGGAATAGTATGTTCTGCTAGCATATCTATGGTAATGCTGCATGCATTAAAGGGAATGGGGTGGCCTACTGGGATTGCAGTACACAACTGACAACTATGTGGGACACCAGGAAATGTCTGTCCAAAACTGGCCTCCATACACTATGCAGTAGTACCCAAGGTGGCAAATCCCACAGCAGTATATGTGTGGGGACAATTGAATGTGGGGTCATAGGTCACAGGCATGAATGTCAGGATGGGGGTTCCATAACCACCCCTCACATCCACACAGCAAGTCAGCTGTAGAAAACCACAGAAAAATGTCTGGTAAAGGCACACAAATGGCGGCAATGTTTAATTAACCCCCTACAGACTTACACAGTGATAGTACAGCAGGACCAACAGTTGCAGTAAAGCTATGAAGGGTAAGAAGTCTGAAACTCAGATGTATGCCAGTACAATATTGCCTGGGCTCTTTACTGATATGATTCCAGTCCCCAAGATGGGCACGATAGTATGGTAAGTGGAACCAAAATGTAAAGCAACTATTAGCACAGTCTATGCAAATGTGTACAGTAGACAGGTGTGCCCCTCCCATATATCCACACAAATGCAGTAATATATATGCTTACATGGAAATAGCAGCATTAGCACAAATTGGCAGGGCTATACCAATACACATGAAAACATGTTGCCTGTTCACAATATGCAGGGGTCAATGAGCTATTTGTATGTGTGGTTAGTACTGTCTGGATCTGGCCAGCATATTCTCCTAGCAGTCATCTTGTACTGCCCTAGGTATAGTGCAGCCAGTATATCACCAGGTTGCTGGACTGTTTACACAGCTGTGTGACATTACTACACGGGCTGTAGCCACACCTCACAAATGGCCTTGTTTGGCAAGAATTTGCATAGCTGCCCTCATAATATTGGTCTATGCATCATACAACTAGTATTCCACTGGTAAAGCACTGTGATGATCTGAGGATGTCTGGCACTAGGTAATGCCACAATACATTGCAGTTTCAGACTACAGATATATCAGAAAATGTCTGCTAAACAAAATAAGTACCCTGAGGAAAGTCCTGTGTAGTCCTGAGAGGTATGGCTATAGCACACAAAACCCTGGACTGGAGTACACCTATCTCTGGAATGGAGTCCTACCCTAACTATTGAAGGTCACACTGAGTATGGTCCTATACTTAAAGAATCACAGGACATGTTGGAACACAGATCAGACTATATGACTGTATTGTGTATATACATCTATGCATACAGACAGCTATGTACACCTCAACTGTCCCCCCACACACACACATCAGACAGGATTACCCTCAGCTAGCTGTAGGTGGCTCATATGCGATATATCTGCATCTGTTGCATGAGACACACACACACACACACACACACACACACACACACACACACACACACACACACACACACACACACACACACACACATATATGGGCAACAGGTAACAACATATGTCAAGCATGCATACATGTAGATGTGGGGAACTGAGAGACAGAGAGTGATACAAAGAGAGACACAGGGGAACACAGAGTGAGTCACACATATGGATACCCTGAATGGCATACAGTGATGTCCTGCTGTGGACAGTGGCATACCAGTTGTAAACAATTGCACATGCCAGCATAAAAGGTGAGCCTTATTTTGTAACAGTACTAAGGTTGATTTTATAATATCACATCACCTACCTGTGTGTGTGTGTGTGTGTGTGTGTGTGTGTGTGTGTGTGTGTGTGTGTGTGTGTGTGTGTGTGTGTGTGTGTGTTTGAGAGACAGTTGTGCATGTGAGAGTGATGGTGTGTGTGCTTGTTTGTAGGTGAAATAGATTTAGGCCATTCCCACCCACAACACTTCCCAGTGCCCCACGTTATCAGTCCTGCTGATGTCATTCCCCTTATTGGCAACTTTGGCCAGTTGTCAGCCCAGAAAGCTCTGTAGTGTGTGTGATAACTGTGCAACACAATAGTACAAATCACTAGCTTGACAGGGGGTCTAATCTGAGATTTGGCAGTGAGTGGGTGTGTATGTTTGTAAGAAGAGGTATTTTGATAAGTCTCCCACCCACTGCACTACTTTATCACTCCTGCTGATGACATTCCCCTTATCAGCACATTTGGGCAGTTGTCAGACCAGTAAGCTCTGTAGCATGTGTGATAACTATGTAACACAATAGTATAACTCAATAGCTAGACAGGGGTTCTAATCTCAGATCTGCCAAATGAGTGTGTGTTTGTATGTTTGTAGGAATAATCATTTTGATAAGTCTCCCACCCACTGCCCTACTTTATCAGTCCTGCTGATGTCATTCCTCTTATCAGCACTTTTGACCAGTTGTCAGTCCAGTAAGCTCTGCAGCATGTGCGATAACTGTGTAACACTATAGTACAAATAACTCAACAAGCAGGGGTTCTACTCTTCAACCTGGCAAATGTTTGTGTGGGTGTTAAAGGGTGTTAAACTGTGAATGTTTGTAAGAAGAAGTATTTTGATACTTTTCCCACCCACTGGAATACTTTATCAGTCCTACTGATGTCATTCCCCTTATCAGCACCTTTGTCCAGTTGTCAGTCTAGTAAGCTTTGTAGCATGTGCGGTAACTGTGTAACACTATAGTACAAATAATTAGATAGGCAAATGTGTGTGTGGATGTCTAAGTGTGTACGTAACTGTGTATGTTTGTAAGAAGACATATGTTGATACATTAACCACCCACTGGCCTATTTTTGTCATGCCAATGTCACTTCCATTATAGGTTCATAGGTGTGTACTAGGCTAATGGCCCTGGAGCCATAACAAGGCTAGCCCATAGAAGTGCCCTGCCTTTGTGCAACCTGATGTTAGTTCCCAGTGACCCCATCAAGTAGAGCAACTGGAGTGATCCCTGGGGTGAACCTTCTATTACCCATCCACACCTCAAGATCTCTCTAGAACAGGGTCATCTAGGTGCTTTGCTTGACATATATGGGAAGTCTATTCCAGGGCACATGCAGTCTCTGGGTGAGGAACCTGATCCTCCAGCATGTTGTGTTGATTGTGGTAATGAGGTCAATGTCCCTGCAATGTGTGGTGCAGAGAGACTGGGATGCCTTTAGATGCAGCATTTGTAAAACAGCTGAGTCAGACATGGCTTTGCCAGTCAAGCTGAGATCACCTCTAAATAGGAGATATGAGACAGAGAATAGCTGGAGTTGTTTGAGTTTGCCTGTGTAGGACATGTGTTTAATGCCTAGGATCCTCATTGTGAGGGACTTATGTGGCCTCTCCAGCTGTTGCAGATGTCTAGTGAGGTACAAGCCAAGTGGGCCATTATACTTGATGATTGGTGTAATGAGGGAAGAGTACACAGAGATGATGATTTCCTTCTTCCTGAATGCAAAACCCTTGGTAATGCGATGTGCCACATAGAAGGATTTCCTGACCACAATGGCAATGTGGTGGTTAAAGGAGAGGTTGCTGTCAACCTTTGTCCCTGATCTCTTATAATACCTACAGTGTTCAGTGAGCTCCCATCGATGTGGTACTTAGTGGGAACTGAGATTTTAACCAAAGGGGTAGATGATGAATTTTGTGGTGTTAAGCTTCAGGCCATGGTTTCCACACCAGTCAGTGGTCTCAGTGAGGCCTTTCTGTAGGATGTCTGCATCACTTGTGAAGTTAATGATTGCTCCCAGCTTGCAGTTGTCTGTGAACTTGATCAGCCAGAGTTCCTTTGTGTTGGCCTGAACTCCTGAGAAGTACATTCTGAACAGGAGAGTACCCAGTACTGATCCCTGTGGGACTCCACTCATGACTAACTGGCAGTCTGACTTGGAGCTCGCTACTTTCCCACTGTGTGTTCTATCTGTGATCCAATTTGCAACCCCCTAGTGATATAGGGGTTGATGTCTAGTTTATGGGTTCATCCATAATTCCTGACTGAATCTAGAGCCTTGGCCAGATTGATGTAGGCTGTATGCAGTGCCTTACTGTCATACAAAGTCTGGTGACTAACTCAAAGAAGTCAAGTCAGATATACCCCAGGGATTACCTCAGTGTCACTGCTCGACAGAGGCACAGCAAAATAATGGGTATAGTTCCCCATACTAAAGGGGTGGCGTAAGCCTAAATAGGCTTGTAAATGCCCTCGGGCAGATAGCCTAGTATGAACCTATGAACCTATGAACCAGATTGAACAGGCATGATCTCCCTTTCACAAAGCCAAACTGTATAGGGTCCAGAGTTAGGAGATTACCTATAAGTTTTTTGATTAGGTTCCTGATTATGCACTTCATAGCTGTACATATCAGACTCATCAGGCTACTGGACTGATAAATCCCAGGGTCTGTAGTTGTCACACCTTTATGGAGAGGGATGGCTGTAGGACTGTAGCAGTGTGCCATTTGGGAGGGACAAAGCCTGAGGTGAGGCAGTGACTGAACAGGGCACACAATTGTGGTGCCAGGTATCTTTGTACTTCATGAAGAACACAGCTAGGGGTAATTTTGGGTCCCATGGAAGCTGTATTCCTGTCTGCAGACAATGAAGGTGTAACCTGGATGGCAGTAATCCTGGGTGCCTGGCATTCTTCAGGCATTCTGATTGTTCACCTGGGGGGACAGAGAGGGGTAAAGCTGGTACTGAATGTGTTGGCAAGAATGTTGGCAATATCTGTTGGTTCAGCATAGGAGGCAGCATTGTGCAGTAACTCAGAGCACTTTTGGTATCGGCGTGGAGGTTCTTGATATCACTATCAAAGGATTTGTGATTGTTGTCAGAGTCTGCTGCAATTCTGCCATTATAAGTGGCTTTAGATGATTTCATGAGGGATCTCAAGTTGTTGTTGAGGCTAATAAGGGAGTTTTATCACTCTTGGGACTCCACCTTTCTCTGCAACAGTTTCTTCCTTCTGTTGTACAGGTTATTAATAGCAGTGGACCACCAGATTGGCCTCCAGTGTTTGCAGGAGAGTGTCATGGTTCTGTTGGGTATGACTAGTTCCATGCATTGATGTACATGTTTGTACAGTGCATTTGTGTATGATTCGGCAGTCATGAAGGTATTTTCCATTGGCATGGGTACTGTGAAGTTAACCACCTCTGTTCTTATGAGTCCAAAGTAAGCTTTGGAGAAGTTTTTCAAGGTGGTTACCTTTGCGGGGGGTGTGGGTGAGATGTGGATTTCCATGGTGATTACTCATTTTAGATCTGACCAGGTAGTGATTGACTACTGTTGTCAAGCAACTGTCCCAGATGCTAGTAATCAACACAGGTCAAGGATGTTGCTTCCTCTACTGGTTATCAGAATTACATAGTCCAGGGCATTGGAACTGATGAATTCCAGGAAGAGTTGGGCCAGTACATTGATGCTTGAGTATCTTATCCAGTTGATGGAGGGGTAGTTGAACTCTCCTAGTATAAGAGTGTTGGGTTGGACCTTGATTGATTCCAAGGTCTTGAGGAATGTGGATTGAGAGGCTAGGGATATGGATGTGGACCTGTAGCAGGCTATGACCTGGATTGCACTATTACCCAATGTTAGTTGCACCTGAAGTATCTCAGATGCATTATACTGGGATACTATTCTGGATGTGTGCATATCCATTATAAATATGGAGACACCATCGCCTTTGTAGCTATGGTCCATATTTTGGGGTTGACAGGTGCGGAATGAGTTATAGGTTGGTAGTGCAGGTGCGCTGTCTGCTGCTGTAAACAGGTCTCTGTTACAGCACAAATGTCAATGTTCACCATTTTGAGGAGTGCTTTGATTGGCTGCATCTTGAGATGTAGATGTCTCGTGTTGAGCAGCATGACCCCTCAGATTGCATATATGTATAGCTGTTACAGTGATAATTTGATTTGGAACACCACCTAAAAAGCCACTATAGGGGTGGCAAGACACTTAGCCAGTACCTGGAAACCCAGGGGGTGACAAATGCAGGCTATCTCTGGCAAGCAATCACAGTCTGTCAATCATGTCATCCCAAGTAGACAGATACTGGATCCCAAGAGAGTGACACCAGACACTTAAGCCAATTCTTGACGTCAATCATTTGTTGTTTGTACTGCAGTATCATTTTTGGTGACAATAGTATACTGCTCAGGCCTACTGTCATACCTGCCTAGCCCACAAAATCTGAGAGCTCCAGCATGCCTCTTTTCATATAGTCCATGCAGGTGCATCTCAGATCATTCACGTACACATGGACAATGACAGAGTGATACATGCAGTTGTTGTGAAGTGACCTGACTGGGTGTGTTATGTGTTGGATTCTGGCACCTGATAGACAGCTGACTGCTACCTCCTCCATGTTCAACCTAGTGAGTGGGACATCTGTGTGCCTCACTATTGATTCACCTATGTTTACTGTATCAGGAAAGGTGGTTAGCCTTTGGGGCTTAGGTTGAGGGCCACACTGTGTAGGTAAGATATGTGTCCTGTAGTTTGTGCTGTGTTGTGGTGGTTGAGTGGGTGTTTGTCTTGGTGGGTTCCTATCACCTCTTCGAAACTTCAGCAGTTCAAACACCATATGTTCGAACTGTGAAGTTTGAAAACTGATTATTGAGAAGCCATGGAACACCAAATTCTTTCCCAGGGAAAGAATTTGGTGGGCCATTTCTATGGCTTCACGATTTTCAGCACTGTGCTGGAAAGTTATGGGTCAGTTTCAGGAAAGTGTGCGATTGTGTGGATGTTAGGGTTAGGCCACGGGTTAGGTGAGTTAGCGTTAGGGCATGGGTGAGGTGGGTGTGCGACAGTGACAGACTTTAAGGTTAGGAAAGGATAGGTGAGTTAGGGTTAGGGCACGGGTCACGTGAGTGTGCGATAGTGATGGACCTTAGGGTTAGGGTTTGAGTTAAGGTAAGTGGATAGAGAGTAGTGTATGTACAGTTTAGTGTAGGGTTAGATGTAGGATTTTAAGTGTATGTGTGTAGATCGCGGTTTTTTGGTGTGCTTGTGTTGTGTGTGTGTTTCTTGAAACAGTGATTTTTTTCCCTGGGAAAAAAAAAATGCTGTTCTAAGCCTTCAATGATTTTGCACTTTGAGGTTAGAAGTTTGAACATATGGTGTTCGAATTTCTGCCATTTCAACGAAGTGATATAGACTCCGTATTGTTAGTCTCCGTTGTTTGGATAAATGTCTATTGAGTGCCTCTGTGAAGGTGGGTGTATGGTTATTGTTTGTATGGTACAGCTGTGATAGTGGGTGTTCTGGAGGGGTATGTATTTCATGTGGTGTGTTGCAGGTGTTGACCCTTCTCCTCTTGACCAGCTAGTCCAGTTTTCACTGGAGAGTGCATATCTTCCAATTCAGTGATATAGGGGTATCTCTCACAAGTCTGAGTGTTGGGAGTTTAGAGTAGAGAGTTGTCTGTGTACATCAGGCAGTTGCAAATGTGCCTCAGAATGCCCAAGTACACCAGGTTAATGGGCAAAAGCACAGAGCACTGCAATTTAATCATGACAGGAGGGGTGGCCATAACTACTAAGTACCAGAGCTAATTTCATGAGGAACAACTACTGCTGATGGCTCTCAGCTGTGCTAGAACAATTGATAAAAAACCCTATTGAAGTGCAAAGCAATTAGGCTTTCTGAAGTGCAGGAGAGAAAGAACTAGTAAGATCTAAGGGAAAAACTGAAGGCAGACTTTCTGGTACCTGTAATATTTTACCTCAGCTGTGCAGCTATCAGCACCTTTGGCCAATTGTCAGCCCAGTAATGCATGCAATAACTGTGCAACACTATAGTACAAATAACTAGATAGGCAGGGGTTCTAATCTCACTACTGGCAAGTGTGTGTGTGTGTGTGTGTGTGTGTGTGTGTGTGTGTGTGTGTGTGTGTGTGTTATAGCATTTTGAGGTTTGTACCAGCCTGTAAACTTCCCATCATTCACCTTAGAATTACCTTGGGACATGCTGAAATCAGGTAAGCTCTGTGGTGCACCTGATAACTGACACTATAGTAAAAATAACTAGATAAGTAGGGGTTCTAATCTCACTACTGGCAAGAGTTTGTGTGTGTGTGTGTGTGTGTGTGTGTGTGTGTGTGTGTGTGTGTGTGTGTGTGTGTGTCTGTGTTTGTGTGAGAATCATATAGTGTTGGGGTTATACTATTTTGAGTTGTGCACTACCTTGTAAACTTCCCATCACCCACTTTACTAGGCCTACTGATGTCATTCACCTTAGTAGTACCTTGGGAGTAGGTGAAATCATGTAAGCTCCATGGCACGTCTGATAACTGTGTAACACTGTAGTAAAAATAACTAGATAGGCATTCTAATTTCGCAACTGGCAAGTGTTTGTGTTATACTGTGTGAGTTATACCATTTTGAGTTGTGTATCACCCTGAAAACTTCCCATCACCCACTTTACTAGGCCTGCTGATTTCATTTGCCTTAGAAGTACCTTGGGACTAGGTTCTAAGCTCTGTGGTGTGTCTGATAACTGTGTAACACTGTAGTAGAAATAACTAGATAAGTAGAGGTTCTAATCTCACTACTGGCAACTGTTTTTGTGTGTGTGTGTGTGTGTGTGTGTGTGTGTGTGTGTGTGTGTGTGTGTGTGTGTGTGTTTGTGTGAGAATCATATACTGTGTGAGTTATACCATTTTGAGTTGTGTACCACCCTGTAAACTTTTCATTACCAACTTCACTAGGCCTGCTGATGTCATTCACCTTAGAAGTATCTTTGGACTAAGTGAAATCATGTAAGCTCCATGGTGTGTCTGATAACTGTGTAACTCTATAGTAAAAATAACTTGATAGGTAGGGGTTTTAATCTCACTACTGACAACTGTTTGTGTGAGGATCATATATTGTGTGGGTTATACCACTTTGAGTTGTGTACCACCCTGTAAACTTCCCATAACCCACTTTACTAGGCCTGCCAATGCCATTCACCTTAGACGTACCTTGGGACTAGGTGAAATTATGTATGCTATGTGGCGCATCTGATAACTGTGTAACACTGTAGTAGAAATAACTAGATAGGTAGGGGTTCTAATCTCAATACTAGCAACTGTGTGTGTGTCATTGGATGAAGATCATATTCTGTTTGGCTGATACCATTTTGATTTGTTTACCACCTCCCGATGGCATTACTTTATATAATGTGGTAATAGCATCTGCCTCACATGCAGCATTTTAAACCATTGTGCGTACCACACCATCCTCTGTACAGATGTCTATTGAATATCCAGATGTTTGCAACCAATATGTGGTATGTGTCCCTTAACAATGCCAATGTGTGTGATATTGTTGCCAAATCGGCCGCAGTGAGTGTAGTGAGACACATGCCAGCATCAGGCATCATACCTGACTGAAAGACCATGCTGATACAATGTCTGCTACACCATCATTTGTTCAGACTTGTAGGAGCAATACATGACTCCACATCCTAATTCTAGTGGGTTATTTCACCATCCATGAAGGCAGTCAGAACATTACATGTTGCAAGAAGTAGTGTATGTCCCATGCATATAATCTATGTGGGGCATGTCTTGTGTATGAAGTAGTACAGTACATCAAGGTGGGAATGTAGGTTTACTAATCTGTCTATTGCCAACTGTGTTTATGTTACTGTGTGCACATCCCTTGTGTCAGTCCTTGCTCTGTGTATGCACAGGATATACCATTTTGTCTCCCTGTTCCACCCAGTGAACTCAGGAATACATACTACAAACCTGTCTTGCACAATATCATGCATGCCCTCATCAACTGCATCAGGGTTGAGTGTATGGGAAAGAAATGGTAGGGCCAACAGGTGTTCGAAGGTGAATCTGTTGCAGTTAATGTAATGGCTATGTTTGTGAGGGACCTGCTGACAGTACTGTAATAACCTCTTCTATATTTATCAGACTGTGGTACCACACAACACTGAGCTGACATGTCTGAAGGCTACCTATCTGTGACTAGGGGTATGTATGCAAGGTCACACTGTCTGACAACAGTGTCCATCATACACTGCTGCATGCATACACACCTAGTACATGTACATATAAAGTTGTACCTTGCCTATGACATGGTCAGTATATCCCCACTCTAACATACTCCCTCTTGGGAATGTCTGCAGGCCCACAGCCTGCAGACACACAGACACTAGGAACACAAACAGAATACAGCATGCCAGACTACATTCAGTCAGTGGTACTAAAAACAGTAATGCATCCTGGCTAATAAGGTACATACACCTTTATGTGTACTCATAACAAATGCAAGCAGACAACACCTTAGTATTACATATCTGCACTGTACTATATTCACTCTGTGCATCAGAGCCATATTAGCATGTCCCTCCATCCATGGTATGGTTGACAGGGAGGTGGCACAGGTATCAGCATATGCACAGGGTGTGGAGTGGGTTTGCCAGAGGCTTAGGCTGGGTCATACAATTGACATCATGTGTGTGTGTGTGTGTGTGTGTGTGTGTGTGTGTGTGTGTGTGTGTGTGTGTGTGTGTGTTTGGAGGAGTATCCAATAGATGGGCTGTGCAGAAGTGCTGTGTGTATGTGGAGGTGACCTGCCTGTGATACAGATATGTGGGTGTGTATGTAGGCACAGAGTCACGCCATGTAGCTGCTCTACACAGGGGTACTTTGGACAGCTGTGGATCGTACATGGCAGGGTGTCCAGTTCACCATCTCTGACCACGGACACAGGGAATGGTCCTACCAGGGGTATCACTGGCACCACCAGGCCCAAGCCCAGATGCAGTACTGCTTTCTGATGGTGACTGGTGTCTGCTGGATCTGTGCTCCTGATGGGACTGGACAGGACCACGTGCCTATGGCCTGCTCTGATGTGATGTGGACAGTAACCCCCCATCAGTAGTGCTGGTGTCACTGCCACTATGGGAGTGTAAAGTTGCATGGCCCCGTAGACTCTCAGCTGTTGTTGGTGCTGACATACATCCATGTGGCCAATGCCCATCTCCCACCACACACACTGTAGCACAGACATGCCATGGTTGAGGACTGACAAGGTCTCACCCCACTATCTATTCATGATCTCAGTATTTTGACATCTGGCCTCAACAAGGTCATGTATGTCACCACGTAAATCAGGAAGAGTTGCATCCACCACCCTGCGTATTTGTCTGATGTGGCATTCATTACATGCCTGTGGATCCATGACAGCCCGAAACATGTGTCTATTGACTCCTGCTGTGGCACTTGCAACAGCGGACTGATGAGCAGCTGTCCTCCTATGAGCACCCCTGTCCAGCTGCCTGTTTGGGACCTCGCCTGCACCCTGGCTATGGCCAGTGTCTAGACCCACACCTGCCATAGTCACTGCACTAGCCTGTTCAATGCCAACACCTGCCAACTGTCGATCATCTGCGGCCACCGCGGACACGGTATGTTTGGGCATTGTCAATGTGTGCGGGGATGGTGTGGACAAGAGTTGGATGCCAAACAATGGCACAGAATCATCCCCTGACAATCCCACCTGTACCTCTCTATTCCTATCATCATTGTCAGAGGCTGCAGAGATAATGACATCAGTTTCCAAGCAGGAGGGACCCCGAATATCATCACCATCTGTGAGGGGAAGACAACATATGCACACTAATACCTGCACTTTGAGGCTGGCTGGTACACACACACACACACACACACACACACACACACACACACACACACACACACACACACACAAACACTTACAGGTGATGTGGCACAAATCTGTTACACAGACCACACATTACCCAAATGGTGACATGCACGACACACTGCCCACAATATCATATATTGCAGCCAGTTTTACTACAGGTAATTAACAATATAGACCTCTGGGATACGTGATTAATGTTAGTAGGTGATGGTCCTTCCCCAGCACAGACTGCACCCACGTACACATAATTGCTTTTCACCTGTATAGCACAGTGGAAAGTACTACAGAACATACCACACAACTATACAGGTCCTCACAGGATGCATAGATGTCTGGTTCATATGTTTGCTCTTTTTCTCATAACCGCTGTGTTTCTATGATACATAACAGGGATGATCTGAGGAGTAACTTCACTGATTAATGACATACATTTGAGTGTCAGATCTCCAAACCAGCAGTAAATGTATGGTCACAAAATGTCTGCTACACCACCAACCTTCTAAGCTTACAGTGGATATGATAAGTGTACGCAACCCTGTTAACATGCCATTTTCTTGTAATATATGAGATGACACTGCAATAATGCAATCAAATATGTTACCCACCTTACATGTGGCATATGACCTGTGCAATCCAATCGATAAACAAACAAATGTGTTGTGTAAAATATAATGACTGTAATATGTACAATATGGTGGATGCATAAGTGTGCACACCCTTAAAATTATACTCTGTTGAAGCACCTTGTAAGTGACTTACAGCATTCACTTTTCTTGTGAAGATGTCTATCAGCATGACACATCTTGACTTGGCAGTATTTGGCCACTCTTCCATGCAAATGTCATCCAACTCTGTCAGATTGCAAGGGCAGCTCATGTGCACAGCCCTCATTAGGTCACACTGGGGTTTGTCTATCTGGTGTAGGTCTAGGCTCTGGCTGGGCCACTCCATAACCATGAGTGTGTTCAGGTGGAGCATTTCTTAGGTAGCTTTGGATGTATGCTTTGGTCTTTGTCATGTTAAAGGCTGACACCCCTCCCCATCCTCAGCGTTCTTGCAGACACCTGATGGATTTGGGGCAGACATGGGTGTTATTTGGAACTGCTCAGAATTCCTAACACCATGACTACAGGCCCATTTCTGGCTTTGGAACAACATCCCCACAGCAGGCCAATTCCATCAGCGTGATTCACCATAGGGATGTTGGTGTTCAGGTTAAGAGGGGTGTTGCTTGTGCACCACACATACCTTTTGACATTGTGGCTGTGAGGTTGATCCATAGTCTCAATACACCATAACACATTTTCACACTTTCTTTTGGGAGACTCGATGTGCTGTACTGCAAATTGTATCCACCTCTGGATTTTTGTGGTATGGGGAAATGCTTTCAACTTCTCACCATATCCCATAGGCCAGACATATGCAGTATACGGGAGAGTGTTCTCACATGTAGTACACAACACCAATACTTACAAGAAATTCCTGCAACTCCTCAGTGTTGCTGTATGTCTCCTGGCAGCCTCCCTGACCAGGTTTTGACATGTCTTCTCATCATTTTTGGAGGGACATCAGGTTCTTTTCAACAGATCTGTTGTCCCATATTCAATCCACCTTTCAACAACTGTCTCCACTGTGTTCCATGGTGTATGCAATGCTGTGGTAATGTTGTTGTACCCTTCACTTGACTGATACATTTCAAATATGACATCCCTTTTCTGCTTTGTAAGCTGTCTGCAAGCCATGGCTGTTGCTGTTGCAGGCAACTGAGCAAATGCCATGAATATCCTACTTGGACAGAAGACCATTATTTGGTGTTACTCAGAGTAGCTTTACTTAATGGCAGGTGTGTACGCAAGCAGACTGAATGCTGTCAGTAAATCACAAGCTGCAGCAGTAACATATTATTTGAAGGGTGTGCACACATATGCATCCAGCTTATTGTAAGGTTTGTATACTCCATATTTGGTGCCCAACAGATTGATTGGTTTTACAAGTGAATTGTTCATGTCATAGGTCATATTACAGGTTGGAAAAGATATTGACTGACATATTGTTGTCTCAGTTTGTGTATATATATATATATATATATATATATATATATATATATATATATATATATATATATATATATATATATATATCACAAACACCTGTCATCTTAACAGGGGTGTGTACACTGTTTATATCCACTGTATGAGAGTAATGTTTCACATATGTCCCTACATTAGGCCGTTTGTCATCCCATTTTGTTGGTCTCTGCCCAGAAGCCTTGCACTGACAGGTTGTGAGGTATGCTGCAGGGATGTTATATTCTCTTCAGATAGGCCCTGTGGTGACCACTGTGATGCAATGCAGTTAATCCTACCACAAGTGAATATGCACATAAAGCAATATGTCTGTGAGTGACAGTTTTGTGCATGGTACATTGCATGGCCTTCACATACCTGGGGTATTAGCAAACCACAACAGAAAAATTCCATACACACCAGCTTCAGGCTGCCATCCCCCATGCAGACCAAATGGACCTAGGTAGTTGTGAGAAAAAATGTATTTTTAGCAGACTCATATGTGGCATTGGTACAGGATGGATGCAGCATGTCTGCACATTTACAATACAATCCCCAATACTACACAATTTGCTTTCTTTCACCATAGATGTGCACTTCTGTGCATTAGAAAACCACATCCACAACTGCAATCTGACCTGACGCATGCACATAGATACTCTACAGATACAAATATGTATGCTACACTAGTCTAGTAATATCCACTGGGGCCTTACCTGCACACTCCTCATCCATTGTCTGGGAGACACATACCTCCAGCATGTGGGGGGGGGTCTGTATCCTGATGTTGTACTGGGATGGGTGCCCCAAGATTGCCGAGGAGCTCCTCGGTGGGTGTAAGTGGGGGCTGCATGGCTGGGTCCCCACCTGTGGCTGTGCAGTCCCTGGCCACTGCAGCAGCCCTTTGCCGGGCATGGCTTATGAGGTCATTTGCATGATGGTGGACCTGCCAACATCATTTACCCTGTGGACAAGGTTATCTCACAGGCCGGTCCTCTCCCACAGATGTTGCTGGCTCCGGCCAGACATTATGGCATGGTTCTGTAGTATGCTTTCCATAATTATTTTTGTCTCAGCCGCTGAGAAAGTAGACCTTTGCTGATGCCACATTGCACCTGGAAGACATAAAAAGGGAAACACATCACAGGACCTCATACATTTGGCCACGGTATGTACAGAATCTGCACAGCTACAGTGAATACCAGCAGCCACCACTCAAAACCACAACATAACCTGTAATCTATCAGCATTATATCTGCTTCCATTGTACTGCTGATCCTGATGTGTCATATTCCCCCCAATGAGGGCTAGTTAGTTTTATAATCCTCTACTCCTCATTCATGTCTGAGTAGAGGAAGGACATTGGCCATCTTCCATGCAGATGGTGCGTGGATGGTGCCAATGCTTGGTGTGACTGCAGTGTGTAATGGAGCTGGGAGCACATGCCTGAGTTCATGTAGGATGCAGACAGGGATGTTATCAGGTCCCATTGTTGCCTTTCAGTATGCAATATGTACCTGCTCACAGGTGATTAGGGGAGGGGTGTGGGTGCAGTGCATATCCACCTTTAGTGATGCTGAGCCAGGGGGCGATGTTTGCCCTAAACCTATCTTCAGCAGGTTGGCTATAGCTATGTTTTGTGTGTATGTGGTCCGATTGACAACCGTTACAGGGTGAGCTGGTTTGTTGCCTATGAGATTGCAGACAATATGTGAAGATGGCCTTGTGACTGCCCTTGGTGGATGTGTCCAATTTGTACTCATAGTTAGCCTTACAGTACTCCACCTGTGACCTTATATGCTTAATCAGACAAAGTCTGACTTGATGCCAAGTTGGTGCCGGCTCCTAATTTGCCCTGTACAGCCAATATAGGGACCAAGTCTGTGGTTTGTGTACTGCTGCTGTCCAGCAAAGGGGATTACTCTACTTTGATGGTGGCAGTTTTATAAGTAAGGTATTGCTGAGTCCATACAGCTATATTGGTGTTCATATAGCTGTTAATAGTATCCATGGGCACACAGTCATAACACAACTGGATACCTGTCCAATTTCAAACAGATAATCATGCTTATTGTAGTACCTATGGCTGTGTCAGGGCAATGCGACAGCTAGTAGCTGTAGAAAAGTCACTCTGTTGGATGCACAGTAACTACGATTATACATGTTTACAATATGTACAGCTTATTTAACTGACATTTTGCATCCCATGTCTGTTGTTATGAGGCAGCCAGATACACCTACTCATACTGACATGTGCACAGGTAATACCTGATATACATTTCTGTTCTATGTCAGTATGGCACACTGTATTCACACTCTTGCTGCCCAGTCATCCCTGTCAACCCATTAGAGCAGGACATCTGTAGGATACCACACATACATGGGGGGCAATGGGAAAAAATATTGACAATGTCTTAATATTAATGTAACACACTTGAGTCATTCAATAGCACAGTAGCCTTTGCATTGACAGACATACCCAGGAGGATGTCCAACACTCATATGGCAGAAAGAGAGGACAAAGGTTAGGAGTGTGGCAGTGAGGGTAAGAACTTTTAATGTTGGCAGTATGACTGGTATAGGGACAGAGCTTGCTGATATGATGGCCAGAGGAAGGTGGGTATATTGTGTGCAAGAGACTAGATGGAAGGGGGAGTATGGCTAGGTATATTGGAGGCAGGTAACAATTGTGCTATCAGAGTATGGATGGGAGGGGAAAGGGGGTAGGGGTCATCTTGATGGACAGTATGCCAAGGGTAATTTTGGAGGATGTCATGAGTGTCTGATAGAGTGATGTTTATGAATATGGAAATGGATGGTGTAATGATGAATGTTGTTAGTTCATATGCTACACAAGTTGCTTGTGCAGTGGATGAGAAAGAGAAATGTGAAGTCAGTTGAATGACGTAGTGATAACTGTACCCAAGGGTGAGAGAGTAGTGATTGCAGCAGATTTCAATGGCCATGTTGGTGAAGGGAACAGAGGGGATGAGGAAGGGATGTGTATGTATGGTGTTAAGCAAAGGAATCCAAATGGTGAGATGGTAGTGGATTTTGCAAAAAAAGATGGACATGGCTGTGGTGAATAAATACTGTAACAAGAGGGAGGAGCATAGGGTGACATACAAGAGTGGAGGGAGATGCACACAGGTGGAATATATCCAATGTAGGAGGGCCAGTTTGAAGGAAATTGGAGACTGTAAAGTAGTGGCAGGGGACAGTGTAGTTAGGGAGCAGACACTATTGGTCTGTAAGATGATGTTGATGATCAAGAAGAGGAGGAGTGTGAGGGCAGCACCAAGGATCAAATGGTGGGAATTGGAAAAGGGTGATTGTGAGGTGGAGTTCAGGAAAGAGTTAAGCCAGGCACTGGGTGGCATTGACAATTTACCAAATATCTGGGTAAGTACAGCAGAGCTAGTAAGGGAGATGGCTAGAAAGGTGCTTGGTGTGACATGTGGATGGAGGAAGGAGCACAAGGACACCTGGTGTTGGACTGAGGAAGTACAGGACAGTATACAAAAAAAGTTAAAAATAAAGGAGTGAGATTGTCGGAGAGGTGAGGAAAGTAGATAGGAATTGAAGGAGATGAGGTGCATGGCAGAGAGATAGGTGGCAAAGTCTAAGGATGAGGCATTTGACAACTTGTATGACAGGTTGGACACTAAAGAGGGATGAAAGGACTTGTGTTGGTTGGCTAGACAGAGGGACTGAGCTAGGAAATATGTGCAGCAGATAAGGGTGATAAATGATGATGAGGGAAACATACTCACAAGCGAGGAGAGTGTGTTAAGCAGATGGACAGCGTACTTTGAGAAACTGATGAATGAAGAGAATGAGAGAGACAGATGATTGGATAATGTGGGTATGGTGAATCAGGAAGTGCAACGGATTACCAAGAAGGAAGTAAGGATAGCTATAAAGAGGATGAATATTGGAAAGCCTGTTGGTCTGCATGACATACCTGTGGTAGCATGGAGATGTTTAAGGGAAATGACAGTGGTGTTTTTCACCAGATTGTTTAATGATATATTGGAAAGTGAGAGGTTGCATGTGGAATGGAGAGAAAGTGCTTTATATACCATTTTAAGAATAAGGTTGATGTGCAGAACTGTAGTAACTACAGAGGGGATAACATTAGTCAGTCACAGCATGAAGTCATGGAAAAGAGTAGTGGAAGCTAGGTTAAGCAGGACAATGATGAGTTGTGGTCAGCAGTACATTGTCATGCCAGGTAAGAGCACTACATATGTGATGTTTGCTCTGAGAGTGTTGATGGACTCGTACAGAGAAGGTCAGGAGTTGATTTGTGTCTTTCTGGATGTATAGAAAGCATATGACAGGGTGCCTAGAGGGGAGTTGTGGTATTGTATGAGGAAGTCATAAGTGGCAGAGATATATGTAAGACTGGTATGGGATATGTACAAGGGTGGTGTGACAACGGTGAGGTCTGCAGCGGGAGTGATGGGTACATTTAAGGTGGAGGTGGGATGACATTAAGGATCAGCTGTGAGCCCTTTCTTATTTGCAGTGGTGATGGACAGGTTGAGAGACAAGATCATACAGGAGTCCCCTTGACTATGTTTGCAGATGACATTGTGATCTGTACTGAGAGTAAGGTACAGATGTAGGAATCTCTATAGAGGTGCAGATATGCCCTAGAGAGGAGAGGAATGAAGGTCAGCATGATTAAGACAGAATATCTCTGTGTGAATGAGAGGGAGGGTAGTAGAATGTTGAGGATGCAGTGAGTAGGGTTGCCAAAGGTGGATGAGCATAAATGATTGGGATCAATATTTCAGAGTGATGGCTGTGGAGGACAGGTGAAGAAGAGAGCACAGACAAGATGGAAAGGGTGGAGAAGAGTGTCAGTACTGATTTGTGGCAGACGAGTACCAGTAAAAGTGAAAGGGAAGGTCTACAACAGGGTAATAAGACCAGCTATGTTATATGGGTTGGAGACAGTGTCACTGACAAAAAGGCAGGAGTCAGAGTTGGATGTGGCAGAGTTACAGGTGTTAGGATTTGCACAGGTTGTGATGAGGGTAGACGGGATTAGAAATGTGCATATGACAGGGTCATCCCATTTTGGACAGTTTTAAGACAAAGCCAGAGAGACAAGATTACATCAGGTTTGGACATGTGTTGCAGAGGGATGCTGAGTATATTGGGTAAAGCACGGTAAGGATGATGCTGCCAGGTAAGAGGAAAACAGGAAGGCCTCAGATAAGGTTACTGGATGTGGTGAGAGAGGTCATGCAGGTGCTTGGTGTGACAGAACAGGATGCAGAGGACAGGCAGAAATGGCAACAGATGATTCACTGTGGCAATCCCTAATGGGAACAGGCAGAAGAAAAAGAAAGAGATGGTGTAATGTCAGTCTTCACAGATTTGCCAGTGATTTGCCAGACATAACACAACTGTATGAGTAAATGACTACAAATATGAGGCACACCTGTGATCAATGTGCATAACACTGGACAGTTTAATGGTATGAGATCAGTATATCATATGCAGTTGAACACATACACATGTGCAACAGTACTTTATTTTGCAAAATACCATGCGTAGGTCTCTCACATTTCTGAGACAACCAAGTATATCATAGTTGTATTCACAAGTATGATATCGATATGTACGACATCCCAGTAGCTGGCCTAGCATTGTCACAGTCAGTATTGTTCAACACACACTGCAGTAGTAGTCATATGTGAGCCATACCTTCCTGGGTTGACTCAGGGCCCTGACCTATGATCTATGTTACTGCAGACAGACCCAGATGCTATGGCCATAGATTCTGATCAGCAGTATATCAGCATGGCAAGTCTTGTTGAAACATATGTTACAGTTACTATTTCTCATTCTTACATACCCCCAACTGCAGTCCATTACATGCTTACTTGTTTGACATACCTGTTTGTTTTATTCAAGTGTAGGTGGTTATGTCCTGCTTGTTTTTTATTTTTATTTTTGCAGTTTCTCTCTTTCAATTTCTCTCAAGGATGTAGAATGTACATATGTTTTGCATAGGGAGCAGCTTGCCTTTTGTAAGTAATGCTCATGAGCAGCTGATGGACTGTGCACCAATTGGTGTCCTCCACTTGATAATTCTATGCATGGCAGCTGTGTTGTTATTCATATAGCCAATGGCATAGCAACACACTCTTATCATTGAGTAAATCATGTAAGTGTTAGCCCTTTTCCTTGCCAGTGAGGAGAACTTTATGGAGGTGTGTGAACAACAGCATCACAGAGGGTATTTGGAAATACCTCTTACAACCAAAATTGTGGAGACAGGCCAACAGAATAGGGGAGAATGTTCCAGACATAGGGACATAATGTAAGTATTGCTGTTATACATTTGGATTAATGCTAGTCTAACAGGGTTTCTGTGGAGATGGAGTTCCTAGGTAATTTTAACTATGACAGTGTTATGTGTTTGACATAACTCTCACCTGTAGGGCTATCTGCAGGAATGGCCAGAAGTTAGACTCCTATGATTGGTGTGTTCCTCAGACATTTTTTGTCTTTGAAAAATCAGTAGCATACTCTGGGGATTGCAGTCAGTAACTGCTAACAACCATTTGTGTTTCTGACCTCATCCCTCAATAAAGATATGTTACAACTAACCCTGTTACAACAGCAACATTCTCAGTTTATAACAGCAATAATTCAAATATGCCCCTGTTTTTGGGCCTCTGTCCCACAATTATGTCAGACTTTGTCCAGATGTTATGCAGTAAGAAGTTGATAGGTATGGTATATGATTATTTAGTGCCTACATTCCTAACATTATCCCAGTGGTGTATCAGACTGCCAGACATGTTATGTGGAAGAGGACTTATATATGAGGGGAAAGCCTGGACATTCTGTGGGACTCTGGACATTTGAGAGGTCTGTGTATTTCTGGCAATTGTTGACAGATTGACAGGATTGTGTAGCAGTGTACTGTGTCAATGTTATTCGGCCTGTGTAGGGAGGGACATGGATGTATGTGTTATGGCTCCTTTTCTATCGGCCTGTGCATGGTGCTCCTGTTTCTGGTGGTCTACCAGGTGTATATGTTTGTAGGGGCAGACTGAAACATGTCCCATACCACAGTCAGGCATCATAGTACACTGTTAATTAGGCTAGTATATGTGGGGGTAGTGTGTGAGTGGAAAACATGTTGAGATGTTTTTGTTCACACAGTCCCTTATACTGTACTGCTCCTTTGGCTTACTGTTATGTCACTGTGACTGTGGTTGAATTGGTTGTGGGTATGCACTTTCACACTTGTGTCTGTTTTTCAGTGCTATGTCATCCCTGTAGTCCTTGATATATTTGCCAATACATGTATAATTCCCCCTGGCAGATTTGGATTAGTGTTGTGTCAGTCTGACTGTAGTTTGGACAGTGCTTGATGACATTCTTAGCAGCTGAGTCCAGTTTCCCTAATGTGATATGTACAGATATTTGTAGGACATAGTGTTGCCTGGCCCCTGCAAGTGTTGTGTATTTCTGACACATCAGTGGGCTAATGTGAGGATTTCAGTCACTAACTAGTGGGAAGTAATTGAGTGTTGGGCTTGTGCTATTTCAGTCAATATATGTTAGGACAGGCATGTGGGTGTTACTGCAACAACTGTGTCAGCTTATCTACTCCAGTATTTCAGACATGTCCCTATTTCCATGGGTTTTCTCCCCACACTTTGTCAAGCCTGGCTGAGGTTCGTCGCAATAGGGGTTCTGTGCCTACCTTGGGACTGTCTGGATTGTTGCAGTATGTCCAGGTTTATTGCTCATATTTCTGGTCTGTTCTACAGCTGGATTATTTTCATATCCCAGGTAAATCACTGTGAGGATCTGAGGATTTCTGACAGTAAATGATGACATACATTTCAGTTTCAGAACTCACATCCTTCAGAACATGTATGCTAAACCAAGCCCTGTCACTCTTGCAACATTCTACATTTATAAGAGCGATATTTGAAATATGTCCCTAGTTTTGTCCCATTGTCCCCCCATCTGGATAGCCTTGGGCCAGATTTCTTGCAGTAAGGGGTTGGTAGGTATGGTTCTGAGGTATGACTCCACTACATGTTGTCAGCATGTCAGCATATGTTCGGTTCATAGGTTCAAAGGTTAGTACTAGGCTAACTGCCTTTGCGAGCCATTTTATATATATATATATATATATATATATATATATATATATATATATATATATATATATATATATATATATATGTTTTTCTATATCTGTATAGTTTCACATATATATGTATATATATATATATATATATATATATATATATATATATATATATATATATATATATATATATATATACATATATATATATGTGTGTGTGTGTGTGTGTGTATTATATATCACTATTTATATTATGTACATATTTGTTCATATATATATATGCATCTCCATACATATATACATGTGTATATGTATAAATACAAAATGTGACTGATTCTATGGAATATTTTCCCTACTGTTGAATGAGCATATGTTGTAAAAAGCATTAGCAGTCTATACAGCTTAAATGGTGTAGTGGTACATTGCTCTGACTATGGTGTACAGGGCCCTGGCTTCAAGACCGTTCAGGGATGATAATTTCATTGCTTTTTCCTCACGTTTACACCCACACTAATTCTTTAAAAGAAAAGAGAAATGGGTGATAGAAAAGTGGTGGAAAAGGGGCACACAGAGGGAAGAACAATATGAAAGATAGCTACAGATGTGGAGGACAGGTGTACAGAAGGTCCATAGCTGTCCATTTATTATACAGCAACAGCTGTGCATTTTTCCAGAATTTGGAGGTGAATTTGTACACTCAACCCCCAGAGGAAGAGGTGAGGACAACATAAATGTGTTGTTAAACCTGCTAAGCATAGCTGAGCATTGGTAACCATTGCTCACAGTCAGTTCTCATAATATACCACACTAATGACTTCATTTAGTAAGTGTGTATGATTTCCCCTTAATGGCATGGCTGTATGTGCTTTCAATTCAGTAGCAAGGGATGTAACTATACTGTATGGGACACTTGTATACATGGGTGTTTTCACATGTTATATGCACTCACACATCCATTTTACACCAGCTACACTACCCTTGGTGACAAAAATAACTTGCCACATATTTTAATATGAACATAGTTCTTTTAACACTGCTTTCCCATGTAAATTTGGATAGTCTGTTGTATTAGTCGGACTGTGTATGCCTGCATGCAAAGCTGGGACTCTGACCACTACACTAACTTGGTTTGTGGATTTGAGCTTTATATTTTTTTTCCCGCCTATTGGATATTAATATTATATTACTATATTAAATTGAGAGTATTGAGGTTTTTGGCCATGTCATTGAAGACTGCTTTCATGATATAATGGCATACATTTCAGTTTCAGACTTGTATCCTTCTGAACATTAATGCTAATGCATAACCTGTTTTCTATCAACTTTCTGTCTGTCCTTTGTGCAGATGGGATGAAACTGGTGCTCAGGCTGTGGTTGACTGCACTACAGAATAGGTCTGTGACCTCATGCCTGTGTTCATGTTGGATGCAGCCAGGAGTGTTATCAGGCCTATGGAGACCTCTATGTGCTGCCTTTGATAGGGCATTACAGACCTGCTTCCTGATCACGAGGGCAAGGGGGCAGGTGCCTCCACATGCACATGTATACCTATGGGAGGACATGGGGGTAATGTTTACACTTCACCTGTCTGCAGCCAGCTGCCTATATCTATGGCATATGTGTATGTAGTGTTGTTGACCAACACTACACAGCAGATATGCGTGTTGCCTCTGGATTTGCAGACACACGTCTGGAAGGCCTAGTGATTGGCCTTAGTGGATGTCTCCAGTTTGCACTCATAGACATCCTTAGGGTACATCACCTGTGACCTTATTTGCTTCTGCAGAACAAGGTGATATGGCTTCCAATGAGGCACCTGTTCCTTCTTGCCCATCCTGCAATTATTTCTACCTGTGATGGTAGTTATGTATTGCTGCTGTCCACCACAGGCATACAGCCTACCTTGAGGGGGTTGATGTTGTCCTGCTGGGTATTGCTGAGGCCATAAAGCTATGTAGATGCCCACATAGTATTGTGGTGTGGGCCTGGACACTGCTGCTAGTTCCAACATATGGGATGCCCTTTATGAGGGCCTTGTTCATTTTCCTTGCCTGTGTAGGGGACATTACGGAGGTGTGGGGGCTACAGCTTCACAAACAGTAGTTGTAAATACCTCACAGGACAGGACATGTGGGGAAAGTCCAACATCATGGGGGACAAAGCTCCAGAATTGGGTACAGATTGTATGTCATTAGTGCTGTTATACACATGGAGGGTTTCTAGATTAGCAGGGTTCATGTGGACATGCATTTACTGGGTGACTTGACATCTGACAGTGATATGCCTCTGACATACCTCTCAACTGGCATATTATCCACAGACTGGCCAAATGTTTGCCTGTTATGCTTGGTCTGTTCCTTAAACAGCATCTGTTTTTTGGGGTTGGTAGGATAATGTGAAGATTGTAGTCAGTAACTGTTGACATCCATTGGTGTTCCAGACAGCATATCCTTCAGGGATGTTATGTTACAACAACACGTGTAACATCAGCTACTGTTTCAGTTTGTAACACCATTATGTGTGATATGTCCCTCTTTCCAGCCCCCTGCCTCACAAGTATGTCATGCATTGTCCAGATGTCCTGCACTATGAGGTGCAGAGGTATGGTATATCATTAATTACCAACTGCACTCCAGTTATCATGCCAGTTACCTGGCAGACTCCTGTCCATGGTATGCAGTGGTGGCCAGGATTATAGTTCCACACCCTGTTAATTCTGTGGAAATCTGTACGTATGACAGTTATGTGTGTCTGGCTATTGTGAACAGACTGCCAAGATTGTGTAGCAGTGTTGTGTGTAGATGTTTGTTGGGCTGGGTAGGGAGAGTAGCAGATGTGAGTGCCATACATCATTTAGCTATCTGACTCTACATACTACTATAGCTGCTGGTGGTCTATCAGGTTTGTATGCTTGTAGGGGCTGACTGTGCAATGTCCTGTAACACCTTAGGATTCCCAGTACACTGTGAATTGGGCCAGTATATGTCAGTGTAGTGTGGGACTGGCAGTCAGGACATGCTTGATCAGACAGTCGTTCTACTCTAGAGTTCATTTTGGGTACTAGAATTTTGTTGCGACTGTGGTGCACATGGTTTTGGGTTGACATTTTTTCACCACTCTCTGCTTTTCACTACCGTTACCCCCTGTAGTGCATGCTATATTTGAATATACATGGGTAATTGCTCAGAGGTGATGTGGGGGAGTGTCATGTTGGTCTTATTGTGCTTCAAAAGGTGCTGGGTGACACGTTTGACAGCTGTCAGGGCATTTACATTCTGTTACATCACAGCACTTTAGCAATGCAGGGGGTGTGTCACAGAACCTGTAACACACTGCCCTGCATTGCTTTATTATTGCCGTTTTTATTTCAGTGTCCACAGATACTGAAATGATTATTTTTTTCATTTCAGTATGCGCGGCCATTGAGATACTGGCATAATTTTAGAGACAAGCTCTAATATTATGCCAGTTCAGCTTAGAAAGTGCCGTATGGCACTTTCTGTGTGCAGGAGGCATGTTTAGTGTCCTTGCACTACTTGGACTTGCCCCCTGCACTCATTCATGGTTCATGTCCATGTAGATTAAACAGCAGCACACCTTCCTGCATATGCAAGGCACACTGCTGTTCTAAACAGACACGACCCACTTCATGCAAGAATAATCTTATTCTTGCATGGAGTTTCATGAATCCAGGGGAGTATTTTCTCTGTGGTAGTTAAGTCAGGTCTAATGTGTGTAAGTAGAATGACACCTACAAATGTTAATGTTTTCCTTTGCTTATATTTTCAAGAATGATAGATTGCATGAGGCAAATGGGCCATGTGTCCATACACACTTTACCAGTACCCATTATTTGATCTTATTTTCTTTTCAAAGGAGGGATAGGTCAGCCATATAGGTGAGTAAATTTATAAGTAGCCATCCAATTGTCTAATTCTTTTTTAAAGGAAGAGAGTGTGTCACACTTGGTCTGCAGAGGAAGTTTGTTTCTATGAAGGGGTAATCATGTTCAGATCTTTAGTTCTCGTGTTCACTGGACTGCTTGAGTTGTGTTGAAAAAAAGCATCTTGACACGACCCACTTCATGCAAGAATAATCTTATTCTTGCATGGAGTTTCATGAATCCAGGGGAGTATTTTCTCTGTGGTAGTTAAGTCAGGTCTAATGTGTGTAAGTAGAATGACACCTACAAATGTTAATGTTTTCCTTTGCTTATATTTTCAAGAATGATAGATTGCATGAGGCAAATGGGCCATGTGTCCATACACACTTTACCAGTACCCATTATTTGATCTTATTTTCTTTTCAAAGGAGGGATAGGTCAGCCATATAGGTGAGTAAATTTATAAGTAGCCATCCAATTGTCTAATTCTTTTTTAAAGGAAGAGAGTGTGTCACACTTGGTCTGCAGAGGAAGTTTGTTTCTATGAAGGGGTAATCATGTTCAGATCTTTAGTTCTCGTGTTCACTGGACTGCTTGAGTTGTGTTGAAAAAAAGCATCTTGGACTGTCTGATCCCTAATGACCAGGAAGGCAAAGCACAGATCAGCCATAAGGAGTCTATAGGCCTCTGAATACAGGTACAAGGCATTCAATCTCTCTTGGTAGCGCAGTTTCTTTTAAGCCATTGATATTTTCAGATCAATCCAAATATGGGCATTGTATTTATAGGTTTGAAGTACAGGGGGCCATTAAGAAGCCTTGCCCAAATTCTTAGCTTCCCTTAAGCACTGATTTGTTCAATGTCAGACAATAAGGGAATCAAACCCTGTACCACAAGAACTATACTTCATTTATTTATTTATTTATTTATTTATTTCCAGTTTGATAACCGGGGAAGTCCACTGGGCTCGGAAGCCCGTTTTCAGTGGAGGCCCGGGGAGAAAAGCTCCATGAGAATACATTGTAATAATACATTGTACACAAAAACACAAGCATACATTGAAGATAATACATTGCACACAAAAACACAGCAAAGAGACTGAAAATTAATACATTATATACAAAAACACTCAGAGTTCTAATAGCAAAATATTTTGACAGTTTTTCAACAATGAAGTACAGTAGGCAGTATGAGAATTTTGTTTTTATGCTACTGTAATGTTAAGTGAAGTAGGAAATAAAAAGAAAAATATAGAATGAGTTTGAATGCAAGAGCAGGAAAGCAAAGGAGAGGTGAAGGAGAAGGAAATAGTTTGAAGGAGAAGAGAGGTCAGGAGGAAGATAGCAGAAGAAGAGATAGAGTGATGTTCATTTTATGAAGGAGTCCAGAAGAACATCTTAAGGAAAAAGGCAAAAAGATTCAAATGTGAGACTAGGCAGACAAGAGGGTAGAGGGATGAGAGCACTTAAGGGAAGTAAAGGGTTTAGTCAGGGAGGGGGGAGGAGATAAGAGGAAGAGGGAGGGGAGCTAAGGACTGACCGAGGTTGAAGAAGCTCATAGCTTTAACATGTGCACCAACTCTAAGATGAAGTTTAAAATCTGTACTATTGATACTCACACACATTCTGCAGCTTTGTAACAGTCCTCTTTGCTAACACTAGCCCAATGATGCCCTTAATTGAAGCAAAATATAGAAGGATAAGCACTGCTTTGGATCTAGAAGAAATATCCATCTTCTTGCCATCAGCTATATTCAATAAAAGTGTCAGTGGTGAAACAGCTAGCAAACTAGTCTTTCAGTACTGAATGCTTGGAGTTCTATTCCCACAACAAATCAATTAATTGATTTTATCCACTTATTTTATACCTTTGAAAAAAAAATCATTTTTGCATAGTTTCTTCATAACTTTTTTTTACTCTCACATTTCAAAAGCACATATTCTATAGTCTCTTCTTCTTGACAATGTAAACATATTCTATCACTTTCCTTTCAATATGGCATATTTCCTTTTACTGGTAATTTATCTATTACCAGATGCCCAAATATCTTGACATTCCACTTTCTGATTACAGCATTTGCTTGCTATATTTATAGCTTTAATTTTTGTCTGTTATATTCCCATAGTTTTACACAGTAAAGTAATGTCTTTCAGCTTTTCCCGGTTAGGGGTCACCACAGTGGAATGCCTGTCCACTTATGATTGGCAGTAGATTTTTACTGTGCCGAGGTGCCAGCCTTATGCCCAACCTTCAACGAAGACATACCCATTCATGCACACACCTACCTGCATGTATTTAAACATCACTCAACCATGGAGATGACATGCAGACTCCACACAGAAGGAGCTCCAGCCAAGAATCAAAACCTGAGAACCTCTTGCTGTGAGGTGACAACGCTAACTGCTGCACCACCACAGCCTGTTTTATTATTACATGTCTGTGCCATATTCTTCTATCTTTTTTTTGCCATCGATTTTTATTTTCCACAACATTTTTTTTCTTGGTAGCATTTTACTCTGTCATTTATACATTCTTTTTCACTTTTACTCTTTGTTTTGCCATACCTCAAAATGTATCATACTTATATTTATATAGTTTTACTACTAATCTCTCATGTTTTTCATTTATCTACTTCAACAATTTGTACAAAAATAATGAGGCATATACCACTGGGTTAATTAACGCTAAACTATCTTTATTCACATACAAAACTCTTCTTTTTAATGGGTTTAATCTAGAAGCCCATATAAGTGAAAAGCATTTTCTGCAAAATTTCCTTTCCAAATACTGTTGGAAACATAAATACACTTGTTATATATGCTATTTTCCCATCAGTACTGAATTTATCAAATAAACCCTTTTTTCTGAATGATAGTTTATATATTCTTCTGAAATGACAAGTTTTCTTTATTTCCTCTATTTTTCCCCACTGAATTCTACTTACATCATTATTTCCAAATTGTATACCTAATGCAGACATTTCATTCATTGTAAATATATACTCCCTATTTTACTACATTACCTAAACCTTTTTAGTTAATTTAATTAAAAAATATATGTTTTTGTAGTTATTATAATGTCATTTGCACATGTTAAAAGAAATTGAATTCTTAACCCTTCAGGTGTTATATACCCCATTTCCTTTATTTTGTAATTTCTTTCACATACTATAACATTCATAACTAATGCAAAGAACATATAACTCATTGAGCAACCCTGTCTTACATCACTCTTTACATGCACCTCTTGGCTTAACCAGCCATTTACAAGTATTTTTACTTTATTATTACTATTCACTGACATACAGAATTTCTTGACTTTCTCACTTATATTATATTATTTCATTATTTCCCATACGATTTTATATCCAATTATATCAAATGCTATACTAAGGTCTCTTATCATGATTTTTAATTCTTTTTTTCTATTCATAATATCATCCACAACTTCTCTATCATTAATAAATATTGACACCCTTCCCCTATAGTCGAGATATAATATCTTTTATAATATTTTCCATTTTAGTTTTGAATCTCTTTTGTATTATTTTCATAAAGATCTTATGATCATCATTATTCAGTACTATCAGTCACCATTTTTTTAATTGTCTTCTATCTTCCTTCTTCAGTATGAATGTAAGTGTTTAACTGCATAATCCTTTATACATAACACCTTCATTTCACCATTCATTCAAAATCTTAAACATTTTTTTTTTTTTTTGCAATACCTTAAATTTTTATACATTTTACACCCTATTCCATCTGGTCCTGCAGCTGAATCTATATTCTCCTGTCCTAATTATATGTGTAAGTGTGATGACCAACATGAATATATGATTAGCGCTGCTGCTCATCACTCTAACTTTTAAACTCCATGTAGACTTTGCACGAAGCCTACACAGAGCTTATTCAATTCCTGGGAAAGACTTCTTATGAAGTTAGAATGGCAATGGAATATAAAGGTAACTGCAAATCCTTCTTCACTTACATCAGCAAGTAAGGAAATGACACCTAGCACTGCTCTCAACTTTCACATAAATCTCCTTTTCCAACTCTTTGTTCTATTTTCTGTTAACTTTTTGATTGTCCATGTTTTTTTACTATCATCTTTTTTATCTTTAAACATTTCTTGCACATATTGTACTACACTATTCAGAATATGTTTGAGAGTTCTTTCTGACTCTTCTTTTACTTTGTTTGCTTCTCTCATTACATTGATATCTTCCATTACTAATATATTTAAGTAATTTAATACTTATTCTTTTTACTTGTAAAAATATATTTGTTTATATAGCTATTTTTTGTATTTTTCTTGATTTCTTTCATATAATTCTTTTTCTTTGTCAAAGTACTTTCTAATACTATGTTCTAAATCTTCCAATGCATCATTATATTTTCTTTTATGTTTTTCTTTCTCTACTTTTCTCATATCACACTGCCACTGTAAGAATTATTTTTTTTTTATATTTTTCCTTAAATATTATCCACCATTCTGATCGACTTTTATAAAATGTTCTCATACTAATATGATCTTTCCATAACTGTATTACTAATCTCTTTCCTTCTTCATTTCATACATTCTCATTTATCCTCTTTATTCATTTGCTTATTTGGATATATTCCTTGTTTTCCTTTACTTCTAGCTATATTGCAAGATGACCAAAAATCCTGTTTCAACGATCCCCCTTCTCCTGTAACTAAATCTTTTGATATCATAAAATAATATATTTCATTCTTTATATACCCATTTTGTAAGTCCATGAACTTTTGTCCCAAAGTTTTAACTTACCACATCTTATAGCTTCATTTCTTATATTATTTCCTTCCTTTTTGCCCTTGCCTTTTAAGTCACAATTAAAATTTCCTGTTATTATAATATTCATATTTATCACTACATAGTCTAAAATCTGATTAAATAAACATTCCCTTTCATTACAATTACTATAAGCACATAATGTTATAATTCTATATACTTTTTCATTCCATTTTAAATCTCCAAGGTTAATCTTCCAATTTTTGCTAAAGTTATATCTAATATATTTTCTGTATTTCTACAGAATATGGCCATTCCAGAACTTCTCTCATATCCCAAATTCTAGATTAGCTTTCCTCCCTATAGCTTCTAGGTTTGTAATCTTTCTTCATCTGTTAAAAAATGTTGTGTCTTCTAAAATAATTACATCTACATCATATGCATTACACCACTCCAAAATCCCTATTCGTCTCATTATATTCTTAATACTATTCATGTTTACAGAAAGCACTCATTTTTCCTTAGATTCATGGTTTCATAATTTCACAGTTAATTAGCAGGTTAACTTTAACAGCCCATTATAAGCCTCACCAATTTCCTTCCCTAAAATGGGGATCAAACTCCTTAACTATTATACCAACCTCCAGTCATTAGCTGTATGCATTCTTTTCATCCATTTCTTACCTTTTTTTCTTTTGTACTTATCCCTTTAAATTTTCTTTTTATTTTTCTGTCTTTTACCATTTTACCAACAGATATTTTTTTCTTTTACTACCTCCCAATTTATGCCTTCTTCATCACTTACTTCAAAACCTTCTTCTATGTTCTCTTTATTGTTTTTCTCATCTATTTTTTCTTCTATTACTACTACTTCTAAAATGTCTTCTCTTTATTTTTATTTTTCCTTACTCTTATGTTAAATTTTGCAATTCATTCATAAATGTCCAATTTTGTTACATCTATAACATTTCAATTCACATTTTTTGCACCATGCCCATTTACCCACAAATATAACACTTTTTTTAATCACAGAGACGTATCAAATGTTCTTTTACAAAAAACATGTTTTGGTTTGTCCCAAGTATTTTATGACACCCCTATCCCCCTCTACATTTATCATGTTTGGTATATGGATACTTTTTACTTGTTCTATTTTTAACACAATATTACAATTCTGTCCACGGGTCTGTAAACCCCTTTTATCACAAACTTTTGCAATGCACAGTATTTCTTTACATCAAGTTTTCAAATGTCCTTTGAACGTCTATGTTTCTGCCTGTTAGAAATTGTACATGCATTTTCTTTTTTGTTTCCCTGCTAAATACTTTTATCATACAGAGACTCTATAGGTTACAGTCTTTCTTTTTTCATCTTCCCAAGAAAATTTTCCATTGAAAAAAGGAACTATTAAATTGTCTCACATACCTGTCCACTTCTTTGTCTTCTTTACTTTGAATCCTTACTATGTACTTCTATTTTTCATTTTCTTTTGCTTTCTTTTCTGCAACTCCCCATTTACCTTCTTTAGCATTTTCTGCATTTGCTTTCTTTTCCATCTCACTAGCATTACTTAGAATTCTCTCTGCATCCTCCTTTTGTATTTTCTCCTTAATGTCACTCCAGGAAACATCTCCTTTATTTTCTGGTTCACTCTGCATCACCATTTCTTTAAGAAAATCATCCCACAACTCTCAAGACTGGAGGGTTATAAGTATACATCCATCATTTACTGACTCATCTCCATCAATCAGATTTCTTTGAAACACCTCCTCAGGATTCAACACAAATACTCTGGTCTTGATATTTGCTTTTTCCTCCATTTCTCTCATCACTTCAGTACTTCTCTCTTCATCTGCCTCCCAGTTTCTCCAGGCCACCTCTCTGCCTGGAACCGAAACAGCAAATTGAATCCCACTGTCAACAATGATGAGTAGGGGTAGTTCGCTAGTGTTCTGCACAAATTACTCCTAGTACTATAAATACCACCTTGGGTCTCTCCTAAAAAGAGGCTGCTAGCCTTGTGGGACTAACCTGATCAACAAAGGATAAATAAAATTAAATAGAAGCATTTCTTCACCACTATTGCAGCATGATGATCAAAGAAGATGGGGTTATCTACTTATATTCCAAGGTTTCTCACAACAACTTCTTAATGAGTGGGTGAGGAATTTATTATTCTATAATCTGTGTGGGTGGTTGCTTACTAAATACAACAAAATTACATTATTCTACTATTTAGTTTCAGCCTGTTTTCAGAGTGCGAGCTATTATCATGTTTAAGTTGACTTTGTAGCTTATGTATAGCAAAAGGTTGATTTCAGTATAACTCACGATTTACATTCATCTGCAAACCTGGTAAATCAGAGTTCTCTATTTTTGTTTTGGAGATCAGAAATGTAGAATTCCTGTCATGGATCCCTGTAGTACCTCACTGGTTGCCTTCATGCCCTCTGAGGATGCACCTGCAACACTCATAGTATATGTACTATTCATAAACCAGTTAGCTATTCCTCTAACAGCATAGGGGTCAAGATGGAGTGCATTTAGTTTGCTGATACTTTTGGCATATAGAATGGTATCAAATGTCACAGCAAGGTCAATTTATGCTGTATGAACAGCAAAGCCACTGTCTTTGGATTGTGCTGCACCCCAAAAATATAAATAAACAAACAAATAAATGAATACATAAATAAATAATGTGAAACATTAGACAGGATTTACTCAGGGGCTGGCACAATGTGTAAGATGTTTACCTCATGGACATAAGATAGAGTTTGATTCTCACCAAAAGGCATCCCGGAGTTAAGTCACCTGTTAGATTTTGGACTTCCTTGAGATGGTCACTAGAGCCAAGGATGAGGGCAAAATGGTACATACTGCCTACCTTGACCTGGACAATGCATTTGACAAAAAAACCTCACTCAGGTATTATAGACAAACTTCCAAATTTAGGCACATATCCCTATGTTACCCAATGGATATGCAAATAGCTCAAAGATAGGATACATGAAGTTAGGGAGAGTATAGCCACTTCCACCAAGAGTTCAATTACTAGTGGTTTCCCACAGGGCTTGGTACGGGGATCTTTTCTGTTCAGAATGTACTTCTACAAAGTCAAGGTAAATGTAGAGGGCCTTTGGCAAACAAATTTGCTGAATGCAAGCTGGGTTCAGTCAATGAATCCATGAAAGATGTAGATATCCTCCAAGTGGGATTTACACAGACAAATAACTGGTACCATAGACATGGCCTAAAAATCAATGCAAACTAATGCATAATTATACCCTTTGGGAAGATGATCACCCATGCATATTATAGCACTGATAGCACTCCCCTAAGAGTAGATCCAGTGGTAAGGGACTTGTGAACTCAGGTTGACAGTAACCTGAGCTTTGATTTCCATGTGTCTTTGGTGGTGAGAATATCCTTCTACATGAAACAACTTATAAGTAAGGGCATAACATCCAGGTCTAAGAAGGTCATAGTCCCACTATACTCAGTTCTAATTAGATCATAGTCACAGAATACTTAGACCTAATTAGCCAATAATTGAGTTCAATGCACCCTTAACCATGTACTTGACCAGGTATTTTAAATAGCTGGAGCAGCCACAAAGGTTCCTCACTGAAATAATACTAGGTACAAACAAAATGTCTCATGCATACTGCCACAAAGCCCTGTCACAGTACTCTGTATCCTAGAGAATATGGAGGGTTGATCTATGTCTAACCTACAAGGCATTCTCTGACCCTGCCTGATGGATCTGTTACAAATTCACAAAACAAACAGAACTAGAATTACACAATCTAAGGATCTAAACCTTGTTTGTGACATAAGCAAAACATGTTTAACGACAGGAATGTGTCTCGGGTATTATACCCTGTGATGAGCTCTCTTTACCTCGGGGCAGTAACTAAGGAGTATCAGTCCTCACTACTGTCTCTGGTAAGGGGATGCTACTAAAAGCAGGGATAGAAATACACAATTTCTCCTAAGAGTACACCGGGAACATGTTCCAAACCTGGGACTGCACTATATGCTTTCCTTCAGGTCTCCAAATGAGTCACTGCGCTAACCAATACAGAGTACTGTGTACCAGCTCTAGGTATCTGATACACTCACTCTTAAATATCTGCTAGTCACATATACACGCACTCTTGGGAAAGAATGATACAGATTTACCTGCTGTGTTCCTTTGCAGAAAACTACAAGGTGATGGTTGCTACCAGTCAAATACCACAATACCCTTCAAAAGGGGTGTTCAATTAAATTGAGTAAAATATATATTAATACAAATGGTAGCATGTAACCCAAGGAGTAAGGCTTTTCAGAGTAGCCCTGGTGTTATCACAATAGGCATAAACATTTGCAAGTTATTAAAATATTCACTAAATAACCAGCCGCAATAAAAAACATATAAATATTGAATACATGATTCTCATAAACAAGCAGCTTCACACACAGGAAATATGAAAATAACACTGTAGGATAAATCTCACAGTGATTTTAGAAAACCTCTAACTAACTAACTGTGGATCTTTGGCTATCTGAAGATTAACTGTCTCTTTCTAATCTAAACAACTCAGCAAGGCAAGATTATATTTTTACTTCTGCAAGGCAAGATGAGAAATTATGTTCACACTCCAGGCTGTTGTCTGTCCTCATTGACTGGAACAACTACTGTGGAAACAACTAGGCTACTACTACTGAACAGCTCTGGAAAATAAACTGAGCAACTGATTCAGAACTTGCTTTTATAACAGATTTTTTAAAAGTAATAGGAAACTGCTATGAGAATTCTACTCTGCCGGAACAGACTTTGAAAAGTAAACAAACAGCTGCATTGAAGAGTCTATTCTCCTAGCTCTGGCACACAATGACATCACATCTAAGTCAGCTGACTCTGGCACAACATACCTTCAGAATTCTCTTTAAAAACATATATGTTTGGTCAGCCAGGAGAACACTGTTTGACATTAAAACATTTTGCATAAATCAGAGTAATATTAAAAAGACAAACTTATCTAAAAAATATAGATAGTCATGCTGGCATATGTAACACGGGATAATTTGCAATTATTTACAAAACATCAGATAGTCATGCTACCACAGATAACAATATCTAACATCCTGACAATCTCTTCTCTGGAACAGACTCTCTATTCATATTCTTATTAAAATGCAATTTGGACCAATGGATGGTAAATTGCAAATTCACTCTGGTTTGTCACCTGTATCCCTTATGGAGAGGGGCAACTTGTAGATGACCTAATGCACAGGCATATACCAAAACCATTCTAGTCTGTGGGCATTCATAAATAGGAAAAGTGGGGCAAGAATAGTTAGGCTTAAAAAGGCTCTAGGGCCATTAGCCCAGTAACCTCCTATGATCCTATAACAAAGCCGAATTGCTGGGATTAGAGTCTTGTAAGATTTTAATTACATTGTTATCAGGTCTGTTTTGACCTGTACCACAGTCTTGAAGATGAGGCTCACCAGGCTGCTGGTCTGAAACTCCAAGGGTCTGTGGTGGGATTCCCCTTATAAAGAGGCATCAAAACTACTGTGCCAAATCTTGGAGAAAAAAATAGTGGATAGCATGTGCAACAGCACGTTTAGTAGTGTTCAGCAGGTGTTTCATATGTTATCAGGTCCTATGGAAAATGTATTTTTTGATTTGGAGAACACTTTAACTTGCATTCTTTTGTGATCCTAGGGGATTTGAGAGTCTTTGGGTTAGATGGGCTTTTGGATGAAATTTGCAATGAAATTGTTAATATTTGTGATATCCATTAGAATATAGTAGCTAGTGCCATTATGTGAAAGTTGAGAGCAGTGCTAGGTGTCATTTCCTTACTTGCTGATGTAAATTAAGAAGGATTTGCAGTTACCTTTATATTCCATTGCCATTCTAACTTCATAAGAAGTCCTTCCCAGGAATTTAATAAGCTCTGTGTAGACTTCGTGCAAAGCCTACATGGAGTTTAGAAGTTAGAGTGATGAGCAGCAGCGCTAATCATATATTCATGTTGGTCATCACACTTACACATATACAAGCACAGTTTCATGGCGACCTACAGTACTGTTGCTAGAAAACTATGTGGAGAAGCATGAACACATATAAAAGAAGCACGCAAGATTGTTTATGTGCAAACCTGCTTGCCTAGATTATGCTGACAGCCACAATAACTACCAGTGGTGAAAATACTGCAGTAACAGCAGTATTAACACAGTAAAGAAAAATGTACTGATTGCAATGTACACTACAACAATTATTCACATAATGAAATAATTGGGGAGGGAGACAGCAAGGGCAAATGCAATGAAACATATACAAGGCAGTAGGCAGGGAATGTGTGCTGATGAAAATGGGCACAAACATGAATGATAAGCATGAGGAAAGAGGAAGAAGACATGGTAAATATGTCAATGTTGCCAAGACAGTATATGTCAGTGTATATAGGCTTCCAAGACAAGTCAGTAGCTTTACAATAAGCACATATGCAGATAGCACAGTACATACTACTGTCTACACATCATGTGAGTGCACATGATAGTATATATGTGACAGTCACACAAGGTTACATGTCAACGGAGATGAATGATTGTGATATAAACATCACTGACATGTTTACTGGGGAGAACCTTTAGCAAGGACAGTACATAAAATAGGGAGTATATGCATAGTGTGAAGAGCTGTAAAATTACTTATGACTAACATGTCAGCATACCTCTTGATCAAACATGGACACATAGCAACAGGCTCATGGACAAATGTAGACAGAAACAGACACAATCACAGACACCTTTAAAATATTATGACCATTAATCTGTGGTATTGACATAATATGTGAGTCTAACTGATTATACATGTTCTTCTGGAACAGACATGCACAACTGTAATGATTGTCAGTATTCTACAATGGGAATTCACCACCTCTTCCCAAAATTCTGCAACATTTTGGATGGATTAAGAGTGACAGTGTTAAATCTGGAGTTGAAATCGGGGGCAATTCTGGCCAGCTGAGAGGCTTACATGAAACATGAGTCATCAGAAACACCTGCAAAAATCAAATCCATTTCATCAATGCTGTCATTGTCCTATGTGTTTACCAGGTACAACACAGAAAAATATACCACACATGCATCAAGTAGAACATATTGAAGGGACGTATGTATTGTCAAATCCTAATGGGTATGCAACCAAAGAAGAGTTCTGTATGCCTGACAAGATGTTGGGGAGCTCACTGTGACAAATGTGATACACTTGGCTAAAGCATCTCTGGCTGACATAGATATCAGACATAAAGATAACAACAATTACAGTCAAAACACTACTATGAGTGGATTATCTGTGTACTGTTGTATCTACCACAATTAATAGCAATGGATATTATCTGAAGCATGCACAACCGATGTGTGAATTAAGAAGTGATCCATTATAATGGATGGTACTAAAGAATGTGATACTGATGACAATGCATCAAATAAGACCATGTGCACATAAAGTACAGCAGTGCAAAGTCTAGTGTCAATGAGTGAGGAAGCTGTTACTGGGGTACTGTACACATGTCAAACAATACATGGAGCACTCTCTATAAGTGCATGTCAACACTCACCACATGTCACAAGATCACTATCCCCCTGACATTGCTTGTGAATATGTTATACTACATCCTGACATACATTCATGCAAACTATCAAGCGGTAATACTGATGTGATGCAGTGGTACATCCGGGATGCAGTACAGTCATGCTCTAGCTGTACCTATGGTACAACTGAACTTTAGCTAGTACATCACCTCCAAATATAATGTTTTATCTGGATCATATGCATTACAGTGGAACTGTTAACATGGTCATACAAATTTATATATGTCATGTCATTACCTCAGTTGTACACCATCTGCCTATATGTATATCAGTCTAAATGTGTGTGTGTGTGTGTGTGTGTGTGTGTGTGTGTGTGTGTGTGTGTGTGTGTGTGTGTGTGTGTGTGTGTGTGTATGAGAGAGGGACTGGACACCATATATAGGCACATGACAACTGAGGTGGATGTGGCTCATGCAGAACAGTTAATGACATAAATGCTTACAATCATGCAATGATGCTGGGAAACACTTGTATAATCATTGTGGCTAACAGCACAATACTGCATACAATGATTTCCCCAAAGTTGCAAGTGAATTCCAACATGTCATATATTTGTCTGTATAACAGCATTACAACATGTGAATGAACCCAGTTATTATGTGCTGATGTAATTAGTGCATTGTAATATTGCTGTGTTCAGATAATGCTTCCATATGCTAGGTATACACATGCACACCTGTACCATACTGCATCTGTCACTGTTATGGTTGTATGACAACTGTGTAGAATGTTGATATACTGCAGTACAACAATACATGCTTTAGTAAGGCAGCAGGATGCATTTCATCAGCTGAAGTCAACAGTCTTCAGGAAGCATATTACTCCAGCTGTTATGGAAGGAGCTTGTAACCAAATGGCAGCAGCAGCTATCAATCCATCCATCCATCCTCAACCCCTTTTCCCATTTTGCACATGGGGTCGAGTGTCACTTCCGCAGTGACAACCATCTTGAGCCAACATTGATATGTGGAATATACAGAGAGCCATAGGACATTACTAGGCAACCAGCTACGAGCACATAAAATCCTAGTCATATAATTATACCATTTAAACACAAATTGCAAAATGTATGTGATGGAAGGTAGTAGGGATATGTGCATATGTGTGCATGCATTTGATTTAATATGGGCTGCCTCTGTCCATAAGTTAACTGCTGTGAAATAAGAACCATTACCTGCTTAATTACATAGTCTAGAAAACACAGTATTTAATGCTTATGCCACCACAGACGTCTGCCTTTTACCCTATCAGAGTGGATTTTATGACATCACCATAGTGTTGCATGTAACATATATTGCTATGAGACTTGTTTGCAAAGCCAAGACTTGTAATATAATTGTGTGAGTACAATTTGGAAAAGAACATATAACAACATCCTGTCAATGTAGGTGAAATAAGCTGTCATGAATGCATATTGTAGAAGTGAGACAGACATGTACCTGTTTCCCAGGATGTTGTGTAGATCACACATACATACACACACACACACACACACACACACACACACACACACACACACACACACACACACACACACATATATATATATACACACTTTAGAAACAACAATAATGCAATGATGGAGTTATGTGTCTTCATTTTCAGATGAAGATATGTCCACATTAACACAAGTTTCTGACAATATCAGTAGGATATGATTAGGGATGACCAATGTCCAGTGTCACTATACACCCATACAAAATGGAACAATGCAGTTATGCTCTGTAATTATGGATTCTGCTAGACAATGGTCCAAGTCTGATATATCAGTTGCAAGTGCATTGTTGCAGGGCACACGTGAATATAAGAAAGTATGTGTTCACTGAAGCACACATGTCACTTCCCTTCTCTCGTATTTATGAATATATTAGCATGTCTTGGAGGATTACAGCCTAATAATCAGAGTTAGACATGCTAAGACCTCTTCACAAAGTGCACCACAAAGCTAATTCACATGGTTGATGGCAAAGTATTAGCACATATGTGATTCAGATTTCAGGAATGCAACTTAGACATGTGAAGTAGTAGTGTCCACTGGTGCTCATTCCAAACTGTGCACAAATACAGACATATAGTAACTGACTTGATTATGGTTAAATGCAAAATACATCTGTTTGTTGATAATGTTTCATGTGTCAGCCTGCTGACAGGCTGTATGATGTGTATACTTTAATCTATCTTTGAAATGTTGGGGTCAAAGTTTTATTCCATATATAATTGCTGGCCTTGCCTTCCCTATTTGCTTGATGTTAAGCACCAAACAAACGTGGATCTCTGCTTAAGGAAAAAAGTGTAAGATTTAATGCGGTTCGACTTCCTTTGTGCAAACAGGCTCAGTGACGAGGCACAGCCATCAGCTCTCTGCGCAGTACTGAGTGCAGAAAAGACAACTGCTAACTAGTTTTCTCTGTGTCATAGGGTGTAAAAGCAGTGAGCTCCTGGTCAGAACACAGGTGAACCAGCATCGAAATCCAGATGATTCTATTTTTTTATAAATATGTTAGGGTATCATTTGCTAAGTAAATGTGATCAGGACTGCAAATGTGACAATCAATGACTACACTAAAGTGTGTGTCGTCCCCATATTGTATCAGTAATGCCTACTTGGATGGACTTGCACAACTAACAGCTGTTTTGCAGGCCTCACTGTAAATCACAAGTTCATCGTTTGTACATCTTTTCTACAAATAACGGGGAGGTACAGCTTGTGAAAAGATTTGTATGACTCTGCAGATATGCCAACTATTTATATAGGGCCAGATATGTATGCAGCATGCTCTTTCACAGTAAGGACAGTTTGCACATAATATCAGATGCAATTTACATCCATCTTCACATAAACATGTCATAAAGGGAATCCTACAGCAGATATTGAAACCTTGCTTACTACAGGAGCACTGATTCTTTAATGAGTCAAGGTAACATGTTTGTATTATCCATCAGCAGTCATGTCATTATGCAGAAACTATAAGATGAAATGAACATCCCTTAGCCTAATAGATAAACACCCTTAAAGAAGAGAGGGTGTGAAGGGGTGCATACAAGGAGAGATGGACATACACATATCAATGTTTGGTGTTGTGTAACAATCATAGACATATTTTTTGTCTGCTCTAATTATTAAGTTGCCATACTCTGCAGCATGAAGTGACTGACAAAGGGGTAAGGAGAGGGGCAAGATACTTGTGACAAGTAGAACAATGCTGGATAAATATGCCATAGTTGTGGGGATGGATGTCAATGCAAATCATTTGTTTTGGCCAATATACAATATATCTCCATGAGAACTCATAACTGTCCCAAATGTTATAATGTGGGTGATATCATAGACATAGAACATCACAGTAAGCAATGATATGAAAGTCATCTAGAATCGAACCCTTGATGCTATGGTCAAAAAAAAAAAAAATCTTCAGTCAAGTGATTTATATTAACACTCCACATAGGAATTTGCACATTGTTACATGTACATAATTATCAGATTAACTGATTCAAAGTAGTGCCTTTACTGTGCCTTGACTCAGTGCTCATACAGAGCAGCATATTTAAACACCATTGTGTAGAGATAACAGGACTAGTTCGGCCAATGGCAGAAACTCACCAGGTTTTGCCACAAGACATGAAGAGCCATTCAACACCGATCAGCAGTGGTGTGCTATGCCAAACACCACACAAATGCAAAGGATAAAAATTGAAGGTTTTCTTATGGGTCATTTCTGGCCATGTGTGTGGTGTGTGATTCTATTTTATGAACAGATTAAAGGTCTAAAAATGGGGTGATAGGAAAGTGGTGAAATGGAGGGCAAGCAGGAGGAAGAACAAAAGGAAAGCAATGAAGGAATTTGAAGGATGGAATTAGGAAAAACTGTAGATTTCCACTTGTTCAACACAGTAATGTTCACATATAGAGAAAAGTTGATGACTCTGGGCTGTCACTACAACACAGATGGTAACAGCAATGCAGTCATGTTACACATCCAATTTGACCAAATCAAGTGTGTCTACAAGGCACAATATATGAAGTGGAGAGCTCTGTATGGGACATTTTTTTTCTGTGGGACATGTTCCCTTTTTTGGTTTCAAAAAGAGAAGAATGTTGGGGATGGGACATAGGGATGTGAGGGTCAGGTAGTTAGGGAAGGTGAGATTCAGGTGTAGATAAAGAGGACAAACAAGACAGACATAGAGATGATGATGGACACAGAAGGTAGGGGAACACCATGATTATGGATATGTAGGACACATTGGAGATGCATGAACATCAAGCATGGGAACAGTGAGAATCTATTCCTCACCCTCAGAATTGCCAGCACTGTCCCCTTTTACAATTATCTGTGAGACTGCTTGAAGTGGGAGTCTCTTTTCTATTTTAAAGAGCAACCTCTCCAAGCATCTGATGCAGGCACCACACCTCAAATTCTATGACATCACATACCATCCCTGGCAGCTCTTGGCATGTGACATTATCACCTCCTCTATCGATACTCCCAAAGTTTATCAATGCAGCAGCAGCTGAGGCATTGCTACTTGATGTGGATGGGCCAGGTAGTGCAGAGGTTGTGGAGGCAGTGCTGCCACATTGCATCCCAGAGGTGTTAGGTGTTGGTGTGGCAGCCAGTGGAGGGTTGGCAGGCCACGCCATATTAGTTTGCATACCTATCTGTGCTCAAAATCATTTGGAGTGTTGTCATAAATGTATGACATCACAATGGTGTGATTTCAGGTAACCCACAAAAAAAAAATCTAGTAAAGTGATACTTTGAACCATATGTCACATGCATGCTTTATTATAATAAATATCCTTTTTATTATTATGCTAGCTATATAGAGCTTTCAAAATTAAAGAAAAATGACTGAATTGTTACAATTAATCCATGGAATATGCAAATATTCTATTTATGCTTTAAAAGGCACTGCTGATTAACTTAGAATGACATTAAAGCCAATATCGCTGTTTGTTGAATGTAGAAATGATACTAGTTGAATATCAGTCTGTAAGTTACTAGCGGGAATTGAACCCACATAATCTGAATAAATTATTACACATACTTACAACAATTACCAAAAGCTACACCAGAAGCATGCATGCTTGCTGCTACAGTTAAGATATGCATGCGGAATTTGATACTGATATATGGAATCACAATGATGAGGATTTAATAAACTCCATATAGAATAGCGGGAAGCCTACACGGGTGTACTGTGGCTGTGTCTGTGTCTCCCCCTCAGCAGCGCGCCTTGCATATTAATGAAGGTGCTCTACTGAGAGACAGCTATGTAACACGGTTACAGAGTCAGTGTAGGGCGTGTGTTACAGTGCCCGGAGATGAGTAACACTCCCTGCACTGTTAAAGTGCCGGATGGCACTGAAATATAAAATTAAAATATGCTATTTCCTTTTTAAAATTATTTTTTGTTTTGTGTGTTTGCTCAGTGCTTAGCAATGAACACATGCAGACATCTAAAAATCTAACAATAGAAACTGGATATGTTTAATGTAAAGACAATGGTCAGGTTTAAGCAAATCTAAATGGGTTTGTGCGACATGGAGCAGTGCTTAAGCATAGTGGAGAGATATATTGAAATGTATAACAGTTTCCAACATATCCTTATAGCTGAATGGTTAGAGTGTGCAGTAGGTGCACAGTTTGAATACACAGACAGACCATTCAGCTTTCAGAATTTATAGCAATATGCAATATTTTTTTGCTTTAATACTTATGTATGTATTGACATTTGTTAACTGGGTTAGCACAGCTGGGCCAGAAGCCCATTTTCACTGGAGACTTGAGGAAAAAAGATCTAGTTACACACACGTCCACAATACCTAAAATACACACTCCAAGATAAAAAATGAAAATACAGAAGATCAGGAACTATAGAAGTGCAATACATACATACACCGAATAATAAAGTAGAAGTAATGAATAAATAATTTAATTTTAGTTTTATTTTGTTTTATTTTTTTTTAAAATGTGGTTTGCCTTAGCTAAGCTCTGTTAAGCACTTCTAAGCTAATAATGAATAAATAATTTAATTTTAGTCTTATTTTGTTTTATTTTTTTTAAATGTGGTTTGCCTTAGCTAAGCTCTGCTAAGCACTTCTAAGCTAAGCTAAGCAGTTCTTAAACAAGACCCATTTTAGCTAGCTTAGCAATGTGCAGCTCTGCTTAGCTGTTTTGGACACTGCTGAGCAATCCCATTTTAAGCAGTCCTCAACTCAGCTAAGCTGGTTCCCACACTACTAAGCAGTGCTAAGCATCAGAGGGTTTGAGTGGTGCAAATTGAAGCACCACATTTTTAAAAATGGCTCAACAGTGGCAAAGGGCAGGAAAACAGCCTTATTTAATCTGAGCAGGTGGAAATACAGTCAGAACCTTTTGGAGTTTGACCCATGCAGGAACTATGGTAGGAGTTGGATAGGGTGTGCACTTCCGGGTACAGCAGTGGGGCATTTTGGAGTCCAGGGTCAGGGTTGGACACCTTGTTAAAAAACATGATGTTTGGCTGCTACACGGCCAGTTCCAGGGTTCAGAATACAAGGGGGAGGCCTGTGACCAGCTAGCACGTGACCTCACCAGTGCAACTGGTATCCCACGCATAGTTGAGCAAGTGCATCACCATTATGATGACCTGAAGTATAGGAAGGGAGATTTCTTGTCCACTTAGATCCAATGTGTGTGTCCAGAAGTATTAGAGTGTTTACAGCAATGCTCAGCAAGGGGATAGGACTTGAGTAAATGAAAAGTCAACATGTACAATACTAATACAACTTATGAAAACAAATAAAAGTGTTTAATCCTGATATGGCTGTATGCCTGGTGTGTCTGTGAATGTCTGCTGATAGTCTAACCCCATTCCTGCCAAGGATGGTAGGATAAGCATAAACTCTCTGTACTGTGCACGATAGATGTCTCTCAAGTATAATGCTGTCACGGAATGTTTTCATTGTTGCCAAATTCCTGGGACACTGATTTAACAGCCACCTGATTTATCTGAATAGTATAGTCATACTACATCAGTCCTCAGTACTCCTTGGCAGTCACATATGTTCCACTGACATGTAAGGAGGGGCAAGTTGGCCCCAGTGGCAGGCCCCCAACACAGCCACCTTCAAGGCTGTGAAGGAGCAGTGGTGACTGCCAATAGCTGGGGAGCTCAGTCACACTGCTGTTGTCTGGGGACACTTGGTTCTCTGACTCCACAACACCCTCTCCATCCAGGGTGCTTACCCCCTCATGTGTCATACACTGCCCCTGTCTGTCTTGTTTGTTTGCAAATGCTACCTCTCCTACTCAACTTACCTCCCCTCATGTACCTATATCCCTTCCCCAACATTCCACTCTCTCCTTAAAAAAAATAGGCATCTGTCCCAGAAAAAAAAAAATAATTGCCCCACACATAACAATCCATTTTGCCTACACCTACACTGCCCACAATCAATCATTACAGCAATTAATCAACAGAGTTATGTCACCCGCACCCCTCTGGGAAGTGAGGCTCCAAATTCCAAATTGTCCACAACCTGCACAGCTGTTGCTGTATGACAAATGGAGAGCTATGGTCCTTTCCTACACCCGTCCTGCATATCCTTACCTGTGTTTCACATTGTTTTTCCCCCTGCTTGCCCTCATTTCACCATTTTCCTATCACACCTTTTTTTCTTTTCTTTTTTGGAAATAGCATGAGTTTAAGCTAAGAGCAGCGCCACACCACAGCACATTGCACAAGCCCTCGCAAACCCACTTAAAGCTGCTTAAAACTGTTTTAATCACCTTCTGTATTTCTGACACTGTTTTGCACATCAGCAAAATGATCACCCATTCCAGGTTTCGAACTTGGGACCCTGACAACTAGGGCATAGTGCATTAGCCCACTAGGCCACTCAGCTTTGAAGAATAACAGATGTTTCACAAACTTACCCTGAGTATCAGTGACGCACATCAGAAAAAAAAGTCAGCCCTGCCAAGTCTTGCACCTAGGACCCTGCCAACTACAGCACAGTGCGTTAGCCTACTAGGCCACTCAGCTCTAAAGAAAAGCAGGTGTGTCTATAAACATATCCTTATTGCCAGCGACACACTATTTGTACATATACTTGGAAAAATGACAGTGTATTTGGGACTGTGATACAGACACCAAGCCAGTACACAGCCAAATAAATGTTGATGGATGTAGGTGAGGCCTAGGATATCAGCTAGAGCTGACAACTGTACAGACTGTTGTCAAATATCGACAGTTGTGCCATGTATGTTTGGCATGGTTGTCACACAATCTATGCCGTGTGCTGAAGTACTGGCAAGTCAATACACACTGAGATTAGAAAATCATACTAGACAGTTCAGTGTCACACATTATACCCATCCAAGCACACATGTTCATGCAAATCCTGTGTAACAGACATGAACATATGTCTTGCAAATACACCTGCTATTGTATTGACTCAGCAGCTCAATCTGTTACAGTCCTAGCATGCTTAACAGTTTTCCATCCATGGTCCTGGCTTCCATTCCAGTGTGTTGCATGTTACGATGACTGAGCTGTGCAATATTAAGCAGAACTGGTTGCTGCTCTGAAGTCACTGCCACCCATATTATAATGGCAAAGGCCTCTAGTTTGGGAGACACTTCACAAATAAGTATAGGTGTCCTAAATGTCACCTACCACTCTCTGGATGGCACTGTTGCATAATATATGTACCAGAGGCACATGCCTCACCGAGATGGTTATAGGTACCCTCACCCTGGCTATGCTGTCACAACAGAGTTGATACTACTCCCACACTCACATATATAGCTTGCTGTCCCCCAATGTGTTCACAATCCCCAGTATGACTCCTGGGCAGAATGCAGCCGCTGCAGCCTGCAACATATGCATCAGTATGTTCATCTACCTGCTACAGACCTACCATACCTCCCAAACACCTAGAACAGGGAATCCACACAATGCCCATACCTAAAGGGGTGGGGGGATTGTCAAGTGACAGGGATATGTGTGAAAGACTTCCCCTACAAAACTTCACAGCTGATAGATCAGTGGGCTACTGCAGCAGCATGCATATTCTGATGCAAATGGCGTATGACACTCACATATGTCTGTCACCTTACTGACCTCAACTCACATTGTTAAACAAATTGCTACATAAAAGAATTTCTGTTCACAATGGCCAAATATAGCATGCAAAACTATGGACATACCACATAATTCAAACAGTGGACTGTATTTCTGCCTACCTTCTATGATGCTGTAGACCCTACATGTCAATAATGTCCTTCTCACAGCCCAGGAAAAGGGCCAAGGCCTACATGAAGGCCTGAAATACAGCACTGTGTTGCCATGTCATTGGGTACTGAAAATGGTCCCAGTTGTTCTGGATGCAATTAGCAAGTCTGAGCCACAGACTGGTGCACAGGCAATCACCTGTTCATGAGCATTACCTACTAAAGACAAGCTACTGCATACAGTGCACAGGTATGTGACTTCCTCTATGGAGACAGACTGCACTATCCTTGCATTATACCACATAAATAAGTACAACACTATACCAGGTATGTAATAGAATTCCCCATGTAATAGGGATGCAGATGGGGGGATGCAGTCATGGGAAATAGGGATTACAACACTAGTTCTGTTGTACATATCTTGGAATGACATGTTGCTGTTAGTCAACTCTCCAGCACCTACAGGCTTCCCTTTTGGCTCTGCCTGCTGTGACATAGATCACAGCTCTGGCCCCTGAGTCGCCCCAGCAATGGTCAGCTCATGTACGAATGCTACTGGAATGTGTATTAGACAACAGTGACACTAAGTACTGGTGGATACAGCGGCCATATCACCCAATGTACTGCCAGTCTGCTCCTCTCAGTCTGTGAATGTCACAGAGGCATAGTTCAAATATTGTTCAGGTGTTCCTGACTGTTCCTGTCATACTCTGGCTAGGCCACTGTGTACTCAACACCTGCATCTTATCACCTGAGAGCTATGGCTATTGTAGAATATGAACAGCCAAAGCATGTGTTTGAGGGAATTGAGTATGTGACAGTTTGTATGTGTTAAAATGTACTGTGTACTGTGAACTTTGAATGAACTCTGAGCAATGAGAAAATACTGAAAAACAAGAGTCTGCTGAAAGCAGGAAATGTGCCTTTTATGGAAGTGCATCCGATTTTCTTTCTCTACCTAGAGATATGATGATGTGAACTGCCTCATGTTTACGGGTAAACCTTTAATTGATTATTTGCACTGTATAATGATCTAATTGGTTCATTTTTATATTTTTGTACTGTCAGCAATATCACCAGTATATAAGCTTGTTTATTCCTTTGTTCTGGGAGTCTCCCTGGTGCTTTCCATAAGGATCCCACACGTGTGTACTGTAGTTAATAAATACCACTGAAAGAGAGAAAGAACTGTATTTGTTTTCATTTTGAAGGTAATGTGTAATGTAACAATTGGTGCCGTTTACTCAGATCTGAAATGAGAACAAGCTGTAGCAGTCAGGAACTGAATTAAATACTGCCAACAAAAGGGCCCATAACAGATTTTTCTGTTTCGGCAGTGTTTCTTTCATTTTTCTGCACCTGTCTGCTTTAAAGACTTGCAAATATATTTTTTTTTTTTTAATGCAGAAAATGTTATGATTTCTCTCATTCAGTTGTTTTGAGGTAAGTGGCATGCATTTCTTTTTCTGCTTTCGAATGCACAGTATGAGTGTGGGTTAATACGGAAATACTGGCGACATACGTATGAAAGGAGGAATGATAGTGGGGTAAAAAGACATTTATATAACGCCTTAGCTAAACCTGTGTTAAACAAGTATAGCTTACTGAGTGAAAATGGGAGCGAGTGCGGGAAAAATAACTGAGCCAGAAAGAGATACACCAGCTAGTTATATGTTTTTTTTTTCTCAAAAAATTTTTTATTAATTATATGAATAGCAAGACAATTAAAAGATTATACATAACAAGAAGGCATAAATGAACATATAACAATTCATCTAGTGATAACAACCTTCATGAGATTTTGATAAGTTATTTAGAAATAAAACATACACCATATGTACACTATATACAAGTTAGGCAACCTGAGAGAAAAAAAAAAAAAAAATATTTAACATTAACTATTTAATATGTTTAGAACCTTTTCTAACACAACCTTTCTAATAGCTTTTTTTTGGACTTCTACCTAAGTATCTTTGAGCATCAATAAATTTAAAAGCCATTTTCTGAAAAGTAACCCATTTTAATTTAGAACGATCAATCCAATTTTGTATTATATAAAGTTTTAGTAATGAGCAAATAAAAATGATAACATGAATATCAACTTTTGAAAGATGAATCAATGGAATATGTAGAATAGCAAATTCCCGTCAACGTGGATTTTTGATATCCCATTTTCTGCAGTCTGACTTTCAAAGATGTCCACAATCTGTGAGAAAAATGACAATACCATAGAATATGAAGGAGGTCTGCTTGGGGATGAGAACAGCATGAACACGAAGGGGACTTATTTGGGTTAAATTTGTTTAATTTGATTGGGGTAAAGTAGGCATCATTATTAATCATTAATTGTGTGTATGCTAATTTTTAAAAGGGATAAATTCCTTAGTGTGTCTAATAGCCAGGACTTTCTGAGATTCTGACAATTGGGAATTATAATTCAACCAAACATTAGATAAAAGACAGTTGTGGTCCATCATTAAAGAATTAATTAATTTATATGAGTTTGAGAGCATTTTATCAGATGATGAAAGTATTTTGATAATCGTGTTAAGGTTTTCAATTGTGAGTCTATGGGGACCAGAGATACAAATTTGTTTTAATTATTGCTCTTAGTTGTGTAAGAATTGGTGAGTAATTCCAGTTTACTTTCAATAACTTATGCCAGTCAGATAAAGGCAAGTCAAGATATTTCAAAACATCTCCTACTTTTAGATTTTTAATTAAAGGATAGTTTGTTAAGTTCAAAAGTTTATTGTCCAATAATATATTTGGGTTTAGATGAATTGGCTGAACATGGTGTGAGATCTTTTCTAGTTTACACATTTTGAGTAAGGTTTGGAAATCTCTAATCTTTTGTTTAAATACTGTAGATATATTTTTAATAAATAAACTATCCAGAGAGATAAAGGGAATAGCTTCAGGATTTAAATTATTAGAAATGACATAATTATACCATAATTTTATCCATAAAGAGTGATTTGGATAAGAAGTGTTATTGAATTTAGAGATAGTAAGAAGTTAATTGGATGAGACAATCAAATAATAGAGATAAAGATTAGGTAAACCCAAACCTCCCTTGTCCTTCGAAAATGCCAATCTAGAATAGGAAATTCTAACAGATTTAGGGAACCATATGAATTTTGCCAAAGCTTTATTTACAGACTCAAAAACATTTTTGAAATTATCTGATCAGATGATGAGAATTGGTAAAGAAATTTAGGCAGAATATTCATTTTAATAATGGCCACCCTTGAAAGAAATGAAAGGTTTAGATGCTTCCATCTGTCCATATCAGACAATATAGAGTTCCATAATTTATTAATATTATTTTGAAAGGAAGATTTATTATTGTGTTCTAAATTGATTCCTAAATATTTTATATTATAAGTAAACTGAAAATGATTGTCTGGAAACAAAAAGATTTGTATGCTAAATGATTTAAGGGAAAAATATGAGTTTTGTAGAATTTAAAAGATAGTTGGAAACCAAAGAAAAATAATCAATAGAATTCATTATTTTTCTGTAATCAGATAATGGAGTTTGAAAGTAGATTACTAAATCATCCATAAAAGCAGAGAAATGAATATTAGTATTAAAAATTCTAGGGATGTTATGAAAAGTATTTTGAGTAATAAACAATAGCAAAGGTTCTAAGTAAATGTTGAAAAGAAAAGGGGACAATGGACAACCCTGTCTTGTTCCTTTAGTGATCTTTATCGAGCAGAAAATTGACCATTAATGTATAGTCTAGTAAACATATTCTTGTATAAAACTTTTAAAAAATTTATAAAGAATAAGGGAATATTAAAACATAACATAGTTTGAAATAGAAAGTTCCAACATACTCTGTCAAAGGCATTTGATGCATCTATAATCAAAGCATATATAGGGTTTGGATTTTTCTTAATGAGATGAAGTATAGTCTCTGAAGATAGAGTATTATCCCAAGCATGTCTCTGAGACATAAAACCTGATTGATCTGACAAGATAATTGAGGGTAAAATCCATTTCAATCTGTTAGCCAGAATAGATGACAGAATCTTAATATCCACGTTAATTAAAGAAATGGGTCTATAATTTACTGGGTCAGATTTATCTTTATTATTTTTTAGAATTAGAATGGTTTTGGATGTGTTCCAATGAATATCAGAGATATCATTAACTCTTATATGATTGTAAACTTTAAATAGAAAGGGAAGAACTACCAAATTGAAAGTTTTGAAAAATTCTGGAGTAAAACCATCAGGTCCCGGAGATTTACCCAATTTAAGATTATCTATTGAATCCGAGATTTCTTGTACCGATATAGGGGTAGAAAGTAGTTTTTGCTGATTATCATTAAGTTTAGGGAACTGCAAAGAGTCTAAAAAGAGTTTTGAGTGATTATCTTTAACAAAATTAGAAGAACCTGAATATAACTCAGTGTAAAGAGAGGTGAAAAGTTGAATAATCTCTTCATCAGTATTATATAATCTGTTATTATATGATAAAGATGTAATATTTGGATTTCTGAAGTTAACTTTAGTAATTCTCGCTAACAATTTAGATGGAACCTGGGCCCATTCTGAATATGAAGCAAGTATCTTTTGTTCAGCTAAGGAGAGGTTATTTTGGTGAAGCAGAATTAAATCTTTCTGACAATCAAAAATTTGTTTTTCTAAAGTAGCATCATAGTTCAGACTAAGATGATTTTCCAATGAAGAAATTCTTGATTTTAAGAATTCCTCTTTCTTAAAGTATTGTTTTTTGAAAAAAGCAGCTTTACTAATAAATAAACCTCTTAATCTTGCTTTACATGCAGCCCATTGTATGTCATAAGGAATGTCTGATGATTCAAGACTATTCACCATTTCATTTAGGATTTCTGAAGCTTGTTTGCAAATATCTTCATTTGACAATAAGTTATTATTTAAGGTCCACTTATTAAACAAAGTTTTATTTTTGATATTGGGTTTTATGTTCAATTTTAGTGAAATTCTTGAGTGATCCGAAAAGAATCTGGGTTCTGTAGTAAAGTCCACAATATATTTTGAAATATAATCTGAAATTAGAAAGAAGTCTAATCTGGACCACGAATGATAGCACTTAGAATAATAAGTATATATATCATTCTTGTTTATATTTTTAACAGTGCGGAGGGATCTATTAAATTATATTCTGTCATCAAATCATTTATAGCCAGAGTAGATTGAAGATTATAGGTGACAGTGGAGTGGGAACGATCAATTACAGGGTTTATAACTGCATTCCAGTCACCACCCACTATAATATGATGATCCTTATAGGATGCAAGAATATTGTAAATTTTAAAATGAACAAATGTTGTGAATTACATGGGCCATATAGATTTAAAATTAATAAGGGTTTGTCCAAACCAGCAATAGAAGCGTAAATAAGCACCACCTCCCTCATCATCAAATTTCTCATCAATAATATTCCCAATGAATTTTTGTTTAATGATTATAGCTACACCTCTGGAGTTAGATGAGTCACCCGAAGCTATAATCTTTTGATCCATTTTTTAACTCTTTATTCCAATCAATACGTGAAATATGGGTCTCTTGAATAAAACAAATGTTAGCCTGTGATTTAAAGATCATATGAAATAATAGTGACTTTTTCGCTTTATCTTGAATGCCTCTAACATTCCAAGAATCTAAAATTATGTCAACAGGCATATTCTACAAGTATAATCATTATTGATGCTATAAAAGTGAACTCAAGGTGCAAATCCAACACAACATTAAAAAGAAGAAGAAAAAAAATAAAAGAAAAAACAGTCTTTAAGTATTCAAGCAAGTCATCAAATAATATTTGTTGAAAGAAAAAGAAAAAAGGTTTTTTAAGAACCATGAAATGTATAATAATAACCTTTATCCTAACCCTAGTGCCTACCCACCAATCCCCCTGTGATAAAGGAAGAGCAGAAGAACATGAAAAAAACATTGTAATTATAGATAATAATAACCTCAAGTTAGAATACAAATTACTCAAAGGAAGCCTAACATAACATAAAGTCCGAGTAATACAACTAAAAATATATACAAAATTAACTAATTTCAAGACGTCCAACATGCTTAATCCCTACTTCTAATACTAATCTAAAGCTCCTATCCTTAAATTGAAATTTATAGTGATTAAATGTATTTCCTCAAGTATTTCAAGAGAAAGAGAAACAAGTAAATAATAAATAAATCACACTCTGCTTAACTAGAACACTCTATCATAAGAAGTAATACAATTAAAACTGAAAGATATGTAAGATAACATATATAAGTATAACAAAACCAACTGGTAACATTATAATATAAGTAAATAAGCATAGCATTACTGAACTAAAGATAATAGTCATGCACTATCTACTGAACCTTCTTTAGTACTTTAGTGATAATTTCATTAATCAACATGACCATTAGTATGATAAAAGCACTAGTACCTGTAGAATGAGTATTTAGTTATAGTTCAAATAAAGCAAAAAACAACTACCAAGCAACCATATCTCAAAATGAAAAACAATTCAGTCTGGAGATGCATCTATTAACTAGATAATAATAGTACAGGAACTATTCAAAATGAAATATTATAAGCTGTAAGGTTTTAACACTAGTTAATATACATGAATAAAGTATAATTATATTATTAAATAGTAACTTAAACAGCATCATATATATTGGACTGATTGTACAACAATGTGCATACATATAATTTTAAATCTACTTTTGAATATTTTACTAATGACTCTGTTAGGTTATATAGCCATACTATTCTTCTAAGCTATAGATGTAACATAGCAAAACAGCATGAAAAGACAAGGCTTTTAAAGTAAACATTTTGAAAATCTAATTAAAACAGAAACAAGCAAGCTAAATGCAGTAAATCTAAGGGCTTAAATATATACATGTAGATTCAGCTAATCATATTAAAGATAGTTATTTCAAACCTTTCAAATAAGTAAAGGCTTTCTTAAACATAAACTACTAATCATAAATATCACATCCAGCCTCTGAGAAGAGAGAGAGCAGAGAATAGAAAGAACATGAAACTTTCATATGAACAGGTATACTTTGTAACATTTGTCAAATTAAACACTTCAGTATAATATAAAATATTGTATGAAAAATATTCTGAATAGGAAAATATGTTCATTTCTTTACACATCCTTTAGAATTTTAATATATAAAACTAACCTGTTCATTTGTTTCCAGAAACATTTTCACTCTGCTTTATGAAAGTAGCAGCTTGCTTTGAAGTCATGCAGACAGACTAAAAGTCACTGAATATATTATGTGACATGAATCTGTTTAAATTTAAAAGCAACCTTCATTTATGAAGAGAAAACACTTTAAATAATAGCCAGATCTATAAAAAGTTAGTGCTATTGAATACTTGTTGAAAACAAGCAGACTTGTGTATTTGAAACTGTCCTTCTTTCCTCACAAATGATGACATCACCATCCATCTCAGAGAGACTGTAGTGTACGCATGTTCATGCAGAGCATCAGCTGGAACTCTGAGGGGAAGATTTTCTTGCTAGAATGTTGAGATGGAATGTTTTTCCCTCCAAAAATCATTTAGCTTACACAGAAGGCTGTAACTCCAAAGTTTGTAGTAAAATTAACATATTATCTATTTACACAGCAAGCATATGTGAGAGAAAGAGAAAAAAGTAAATACAGGAATTTAAATGCTTCTATTAATCCACACAAATCTAACAAGCATATATCCTGTCACTGCACACTGTCACACCAAATTCATCATGTGTAAATTACATGACAAGTTCTTAAGGTAATATAATTATGTCACACCAGAATTACAAATCATGTAACACAAATACTGTCATATTAAAGAAAAGAAAAGATCAAACCTTATTGTAGTTCTTTAACAGTAGAATATTAAGATACAGTGTCAGGAAGCTTTTAAATGTTTTAAGAAAAATGTCTTTTGCATCTTTAGGATCTGAACATACAAATCTTTTGTCATTAGCTGTGAAAGACAAGGTATTAGGATATGCCATTCGAAATCTAATCCCTCTTTTTATCAAGTCAGCACAATAGGGGGCTAGTTTTTGTCTATTTAATTTGATCTGTGCAGGAAGATCTTGGGAAAATGATAGTTTGTGAGACTTCCATATGAATTGTTTCTTTGTTTTAGCAGTTTCTAGGATCTGGAAAGTGTCTTGAAAGTTTAGTAACTTAATATAAATTAACCTTAGTGTGGAAGAATCTTGCTTTGTACGCAGTGCTCTGTGTGCTCTCTCTACAATTATAGATTTTGAAGAAGCTTCACAATTTAACAGTGTTTCAAAGATATTTTTAGTCACAGATAACAAGTTTTTATTGTCATAAGATTCAGGTAAACCACGAATAATGATGTTATTTCTTCGACTCCTGGATTCCAGATCCAATATTTTAGCTTGTAAATCTGAAACAGTTTTATCTCTAGATTTAAAGTCACTTTCCAATAAGTCTGTTTTAACCTCCAAAGCTAAGATTTTATTTTCAATAGTAACAATACTATCGTTTATTTGCTTTAAAGATTTACTAAAGTCTGTAAACTGTTCTGAAAAGTTTTGTATAGCATTTTGGATTGGTTTTAATGCTATTTTTAGTTCTTCTAAAAGGAAATTTGAGCCATTTAAATCTTTATTACTTACATTAATAGTTTCTGTAGGTTGTCTAGATGATTTCAGTCTTTTTAACCTGAATCTTTTTCAGGAGAGAGCATTGAAGTATATTTGGCCTTTGTAGGCTGAGTCTCCATGGAGTCAGATTTTGTAGCCATGCCCAGAAATGGAATGCAGTTAACAGGATACCAGGAACCAGGAACAGACTGGAGCAGTAGGAGTCCCAGCAGCAGAGAGACCAAGAATGTTCTGAGGTAAAATAAATCCCAGGATAATAATTCCAGAAGAAAAAATAATCCAAATGCATAGAAAAAGATTTATAAAATCTTTTAGTATAAAAATTTGAGGAAAAAGGTTGATGTATAGTTGCAAAAAAAAACAAAAGTTAAATAGCTGTGAGGAGCTCAGAGAGTAAGGACTAGACTAGTCGGCAGCCATCTTGGAATCCAGCTAGTTATATGTTTTATCGTGTGTCCCGGGACAGTTGCATGTTTTTAAATCAGTGGATCGCTCTTACTAAAAATAACAGTGATCTTGGTTTTCCTGAAAATGGTAGTTTTAATAAAGATATTTTGACTAACTTGCGAAAGAAATTAAAAACGAAAGGAAAAATACTAGGGTTGTGCTGGGCAGCTTTTAATGATTGGATGTGTGAGGCTAAAGAAAGGGAAAAGGACGCGGTAGTCAGTAGTCTTAAGGACAATCAACAAAAACTAAAAGAGCAGATAAAGGAACTGCGGCATACGGCGAGTAATCTAGATGTAGCAGACGGTAAACGCTTAAGGAAACCACCCTTTAAGCGATTATATCCTGTACAGCAATTAAGTAGATTGCAAATAACTGAATCATCTGAGAATGATAACCCATGGTTCCCCCCCACCCCCTATGGCTCCTCCATCACAATATCAGCCTTCACAGGTTCAGGATGGAGCAGTGAGCTCCACAATAGAGGGTAAAGGCCAGCGGGGAGAAGAGCAGACCGCTCTCGATTCTGGAAGCGGAGATCAGGCAATGGGGGGGGTCAGCCTAGCAGACCAATTATAAAACAACCTGACCAAACAGATACAGGTAAACCATCACCTAGACTAACCCGTTCTAAGACAAAAAACTGCAGAAAAGAAAAGCACAAATGCTTTTTGACCCGAGGTCTAGCCGGCCGAAAATATATCACAATAAAAAAACGTATATTTACACAAGGGTAAATATTTCAAGCAATGCCCAATTGTGATTGAAGACATTGGTCCGGACAAATCGAATCCAGATTTTGATTCTGAATCGAGCACTAGCCCATCAGATGAAGAAGAGTATTCCCATTGAGAGAAGTCCCAAACCCAGCACATGCTAGGGATGTGGGACAATCAGCTACTGTAGTGGTACCTAGGGCGTGGTCAGCAGTTAATTTTCAAATGATCACTAAATCACTCCTGCCTATTCTTACTAACCCAGCAAAGTTTCAACGCATATTGGCAGGACATATCTGTTTGCAAAATCCCACCATAGAAGAGGTTAGAGCTGTCCTCCAATACGCTGTCCCAGCTGATCTGATGAAACGTATCTGGGATCATGCTAATGTTCCTACCCCAATACCGAAGCACAACATACAAGGGGAGAGTGGATTTGAAGCAGTTAGGCAATGTATAGTTGATACTATCACTGTAATAGTGCCACCTACCCCCAATTGGTCGAAATTAAATCAGTCATACAGAAAGAGGATGAGCCTATAGACAAATACTTAAATCGACTCACTGAAGCCTTTGAGTCATATTCCGGGTACCCAGAGCCCACCGAAGTACCAGCACAAAGTGGGCTGTCAGCTGCTTTTGTAGATGGGTTATGCCCTCAGGTGAGGGACAAGTTAAAAGAAATATGCTTAAACTGGCCTAGTTTGGGCTTACATGAGCTAGTCCAGCATGTACAATACCTATCTGACCATTTGGCTAAAGAAAAGAAGGATTTACAGGAGAAATTAGTAAAAGCACAAATCCAAATGTGTAGCGCTTTTGGTCAGCGGAGTAGAGGAAGAGCGGGAGGGAGAGGGAGGGGTGGACGCCAAGGAGCAGGAAATCAGAATAGACAAAACTGGCAGGGAACACAGTCGGCCCCACCCCAGAATTCTAGTAATCAGACAGAGTGTTTCAACTGTTGCCAAGCAGGCCATTGTAAACATGAGTGTCCATATTTGGCTGAGCAACCTGCACCATACACTGATGCTTCACATCAGTGGAATTCTAACTGGATGCCGTCCAATCGACAGCAACCACAATGAAGGTTCTCTGAACAGAAACAACAGCAATTGTGTCCTTGTATTCCTGTGGATCAGAATGGACCACATGTTATGTTACTGGTTAAAAATAAACCCTATCCATTTTTAATTGATACTGGAGTGACTAAATCCATGCTAGCTGGCAAAGCAACCATGAATGTTCCCCTCTCCGACTAAATAACTAGAGGAGTGGGTGTCTCTGGCATACCTATTGAGTATTCTGAAACTGTTCCAGTCCCAGTAACTTTGGGACCTCTACAGGATAACCATGCATGTTTAGTAGGACCCTCAGCACCTTTAAATTTATATGGAAGAGACTTTCTTTGCAAAATGGTGGCTACCTTTTTTTGCACAGCTGATGGAGTTTATCTCCAAGTACATTCAGACCAACAGGATAGTTCCCTGGCAGCTTTAGATGACTCCATCATTTTACAGACTATGTGTATCCAGCCAAATTCTGACAGAAACGAGTATTTACATTCCCTACCCTCTCACCTGTGGACTACTCATGACAATGATGTAGGGTTTTTGACCTCAGCTACTCCTGTAAAAATAATCCTAAAACCAGGAGCAAAGATACCGCGAGTACCACAGTACTCTTTGACAGCTGAGGCTATATCTGGTATTATAGGTTCATAGATTAGTACTAAGCTAACTGCCCTTGCGAGCCATTTTAAGCCTAGCCAATTATCCCTTGTGAGACTCAAACACTGCACCTTGTATTTGTAAAGCAAACACCTTAACCATTAGGCCACCCTCCTGATAAATAAATTCCCACTGTCAGTCTCGAACCCAGGACCTTGGTAACATTAGTCTGTATGACCTACCACTAAGCCATGCCTGCTTTTTTTTTTTTTTTTATTTCTGCATTGGAACAGCAAGGGATCATAGTACCCACCACAAGCTCATGTAACACCCCAATATTACTGGTGAAAAAAACTAACAAACAAGCTTACAGATTTGTGCAAGACTTAAAGTTAATAAAGCTGTTTTGCCTGTTTTCCCGATTGTACCAAACCCAGCTACTATTTTGAGCTGTATCCCACCTACTGCAAAATGTTTTATGGTAATAGATATTTCATCAACTTTTTTCTCTATTCCAGTACATCCCGATAGTCAGTATTTGTTTGCATTTACCTACAAAGGTCAGCAGTATACTTGAACTTGATTGCCTCAGGGATATGTAGAATCCCAAACCTTATTTTCTAGAGAGATGCATAAACAGTTACAGGATCTGCAACTACCATCATGTTCAGTTCTAGTCCAGTATGTGGATGATATTCTTATAGCTTCACCAGACAGTAACTCATGTAGGGAAGATTCCCTTCTAGTGTTAAACTTTTTAGCTACATGAGGGTTTAAAGTAAATAGATCAAAATTACAATTCTGTCAAGAAAAGATACAGTATTTGGGACATATTATTGTAATGGGTTCTCGTCAAATACTCCCAAATCACATAACTTCTATTCAAAGTGCTCCATGCCCTGTAACCCAGAGGAAGCTTTGAGGATTCCTTGCCCTAGCAGGATACTGTAGACAGTAGTAGAAATTTCGGCTCCCCTGTTACAACTCCTAAAACAGGATATTACAGAACCTTTACCCTGGACATCACAACACAATGAGGCTTTTCAGGCTATCAAAACAGCCATGGTAAATCCTCCTGCCTTAGGGTTGCCAGATTATTCCAAACCTTTTGTTTTCTTTTGCTGTGAGAGAAACAAAACTGCCTTGGGTCTCTTAGCCCAGCAACGCACTGGAGGCTAGCGACCTATTGCTTACTATAGCACTCAGCTAGATCCGGTTGCCTCTGGTTACCCGGCTTGCTTACGGGCTGTGGCAGCTGCTGCTGTTTATGTTTATATGGCAGCCCCACTAACCTTGGGACATCGTACTATATTAGCAGTCCCATATGCTGTTTGAGTGCTACTTTTAAAGACAAAAACACAGTATCTTTCAAATGCATGCCTTACTAAATATGAACTAAGTTTAATAAATAATCCTGCCCTACAAGTCATACGCTGCCCACCACTGAACCCTGCCTCTTTAATATCAACTTTGGATGAGGGCGAACCACATGATTGTGTGCTTATAGTTAACTCTGTTCTTTCTTCTAGGTTACATTTATATGACACTCCTTTGCAAAATCCGGATTTAGTTCTTTTTGTCGATGAATCCTGTTTATGAACAAACTCTGGTTAATTCCAAGCTGCTTGGTCAGTCTGTGCTCTGACTGAAGTTTTAAGGTCAGCACAATTACCCCCAGGCACTTCCGCGCAGGCTGCGGAACTAGTGTCATTATCGAATGCATGCAAAATAGCTAAGGACAAGTCTGTTACTATATATACTGACTCCCGTTATGCCCATGGTGTTGTTCATGATTTTGGCATATTGTGGAAGGAATGAGGGTTTTTAACTTCTTCCGGGCCACCCGTTAAAAAACATTTTTATATCAATAACTTGCTACAAGACTTATTGTTACCATCTCAACTTGCTGTTGTTAAATGTGCAGCCCATCAATCTAATGACTCTTTTGAAACTAAGGGCAATAATTTAGCTGACTGGGCTGCTAAACAGGCTGCTCTCTCACAAACTGTTCAGGGACATTTTTTGCAGCTTTTGCAATCAATGGCTACTTTTGATACCACAGTGTTAAACGCTTTACAGCATGAAGCTCCAGAATCAGAAAGGAGAACATGCCTGGCACAAGGTTGTTTTAAATGCTCTGATTTCATTTGGCAACATCCAGATGGCAGATTGGTCTGCCCAATGTCCATATTAAATTCTCTTATTAAAGTGTATCATTTGCCAGCCCATGTTGGGGTACAAGCATTAATAAAACAAATCCAAAAGGATTGGTTTTCCCCAGGACTTTCTGCTTCTGTACAACATTTTCTGAGCATGTGCTCCATTTGTTTACAGTATAACATTTCAAAGGGCACTATGGCTCCCGCACAACCACTGCCAAAACCATTGGGACCATTTTGCGCTTTGCAATGGGATTTTATTGAACTTCCACCTTGTGCTCATTTCAAATATGTTTTAACTGTTGTTGATGTTTTTTTCTGGGTGGTTAGAAGTCTACCCATGTGTAACAAATTATGCTATTTCAGTTGCTAAAAAACCTTGTTATGAATTGATACCTCGTTTTGATGTTCCCAGTCAAATATATTCCAATTGTGGAACACACTTTACTGCTCATTTGATTGATTCACTGTGTAAAATGTTAGGCATCACTTTAAAATGTCATTGTCCATATAGACCACAGGCATCAGGTATTATTGAACGCATGAATCAGGCTCTGAAAACCAGAATGGCAAAAAGTACTACTGAAATGGGCCTCACTTGGGTACAGGCCCTACCTTTAGCCCTACTCTCTATGAGAGTGCAAGTACATCCTACTAAAGGTCTTTCTCCTCATGAAATCCTCATGGGCTGCCCTATGCGTATGCCCATGACTCCACCACCACCCTTTTCTGAGTATGATGCATTTGATCATGACATTCTTGTCTATTACACTTCTCTTGTCCCTTTTTTTCAGTTTCATTACCGCCAGGTAGCAGTGGCTCAACATATCCCTGATCCTTTCCTGTCCTCGGCACTACAACCAGCAGATTGGGTGTAAGTCAAATCAATCTCTCGAAAAACAGCACTTCAACCATGCTGGAAGGGGCCCTTCCTGATTCTACTGACGACATCATCAGCAGTCCGACTACAAGGCTCACCCACCTGGATTCACATATCGCACGTCAAGAAGGTCATCCCATCGGAAGGTCAACAATCTTTACCTTTTGCTACTCCTGATTCTCCACCTATTGCTACTCGTACTCGAAGCCATATTGTACCAGCACCTGACAATGCCTGACATTTATCCATTTGGACAACCTCACCCTCCCGACACAATACAGGTGCAACCACCATTTCCACAAAAGTACTGCACAACTATTTTGGTGGTTATTCTTGTCATTTTGTTATTTTTACTGTGGCCATTTTTATTTCCTGCTCCACCTACGCCTCATGCCAAACGAGCTGCATAGCATCCACCTTTCAACACCTACCAAGCTATTAAATACGCTTATGCGTCATCCCTTAATTTCTCGGACTGCTGGATTTGCACTGCTATGCCTACTGTTCATGGGGGATTGATGCTAAATATAGTCCCTTTAGGGGCTAATGAAACCTGGATGAATCTGATTTACGATACATCAAATGTTATTTCAAAGGACAAGATAGCATTACAGTTGTCCCTCCGCCAAAATCGAACTGTGTTTTCAAAAACTTGGCAAAACTAGAGTAGGGTGGAGCCATTGTAACAAAACAGTGGTATATAACTGCACTGCAGACAATTCGGGTTGTGTAACAGATTTCTCACCTATAAAAAGACTTGCTAAAAACTCTATAGCTAACTTTTCCCAGAAAATAGAAACTGTTTATTGGAAAATATTCCAAGGACTGCAGGATGCCAGGGATCGCTTCAAGTCTATCAACATCACCATTAAAGTAGAAAATTATTAATTTGTGTGCGGAAGAAAAGCATATAAATGGCTACCAGGAAACTGGTCTGGCAGCTGCTTCCTGGGCTACCTACTCCCAGATATTTGACATGCATCTGCATTACCTAAAGGAAAAATTCAGAACATTCGCGGGGTCAAGAAGCCTGCCAATCTGGTAGGTCAAGTTGTTGCTTCATGGATCTATCACCATGCTTTAGCTCATGCTGGCACCAAAGGACTGTCCCATATGTACTTGGGTGATGATGTCATATCATGGGCTGGTGTAATTCCGCTATCTAAATTGCTTGAAATATTAAGCAATGCTACATTTTCTGCCTTAGAACTAGTGACTGATAGTTCAACATGGGCATGGTTAACCAACCTGTTCTCATGCTGGGAGATGGACTGTTGAAGTTGATTTTATTAATTGCAGTATTAGCAATTGCTGCTTTTCTTGTCTTATTTCTAATTAAAGCACTGATCTTGAAATTAATGTCTTCAAAACACTGTAAAGAAAATGCCTAAGTTTTATATGCCTGCAGCTATGAACGTAGACGATGAAATGACAATGTTTTCCAATGATGAAAAGACCAGTAGCATGGTTATGTTAGATTGGGACAAATGTATGATAGGTTAAATGGTGATGCTTACACAGCATCAAATGGGGGATTGTAGAATATGAACAGCCAAAGATGTGTTTGAGGGAATTGAGTATGTGACGGTTTGAATGTGTTAAAATGTACTGTGTACTGTGAACTTTGAATGAACTCTGAGCAATAAGAAAATACTGAATAACAAGAGTCTGCCTGAAAGCAGGAACTGTGCCTTTTATGGAAGTGCATCCGATTTTCTTTCTCTGCCTAGAGATATGATGATGTGAACTGCCTCATGTTTACGGGTAAACCTTTAATTGGTTACTTGCCCTGTATAATGATCTAATTGGTTCATCTTTATATGTTTGTATTGTCAGCAATATCACCAGCATATAAGCTTGTTTATTCCTTTGTTCTGGGAGTCTCCCTGGTGCTTTCCCTGAGGCTCCCACACGTGTGTACTGTTGTTAATAAATACCACTGAAAGACAGAAAGAACTGTATTTGTTTTCATTTTCAAGGTAATGTGTAATGTAACACTATTAAACCTGTCGACCCCTACAGCAGGACAGCAGGTTATAGCCAGTAGTAGTGGGGGATACAGGCTCCTCCTCAGCAATAGAGTGTACATATTGAGCATGCAATGTAAGGGAATGAATACAGTACCAGATAATAAAGTACCATAACTGATTTCTTCTGAGGTGTCTGGCATGTGACAGCCAAATTCCCCACATTCTGGAAACAATCATTATGCATTGTCCAACTGTTTTCCAGACATCCACATTTGTCTGACAGACGGTCCACATATATCAGGCACATGTACACATTCTGCAAACATCTGTGTACTGTGGATGTAGGACACCTACAAGGAGGATACCCTACAGCATGTTTGCAGTGCTGACTGTAATTGTGTCTCACAGATGTTGCTGGACTGTCCATCTACATCTGTAGTACCACTCACCTATTTGTCAGATGGTGGCTGTATGACATGGTACTGGAATGTCACCCATAGGGGACACACCACAGTAGATGGGAGTGATGGGTGTGGACACATAACAACACAGTCGCTCACAGCACACAGGTCCATAACTGCTATACCCAGGATCATAAGAGGTTACTAGGCTATTGGCCCTAAGGACCTCATATGCCTAGGCCACACTTTAGTCCATGTGTATGGAAATCACCAGCTGATGCCCCAGTCCAACAGGGACACAGGTGGTATCCCAAGGGTGTATGTGCTAGTAACCATCCAGTTATCCAGGTTTTGCTTGAAAAGGTGTAAGGAGGTACTCTGCCTGATGTGGACAAGGTGTCCATTCCACAGGTGGGTGAGTGTGTGGGACACACATCTGACATACCAGCAAGTCCTGTTGATGTCACAGATCAGGTTGAGGGTGCATGTGTGGGTTAATACAGTGGAGCTTGACTTACAGTTGTGCAACAGTCCCATCGAGGGGGGCCTTATGAGGGGGGAATACAGCGATGTTATGCACCCATGTCCCTGGATGATATACCCTTAAGTATGAGGTGGGCCATGTAGAAGGCTTTCCTTACAATGGAAGCAACATGGTGGTCAAATGTCATATTGCCATCAACCTCTGTGCGCAACTCATTCTCATTTGATGGCATGCTTAGAATGTTGTTAGTACTGTGATAATATGTGGAGATGTCACTCTCCCAAAAGGGAATGATGCTGCATTTTGTGGTATGTAGACTGAGGCCAGGTTTCTGGCATCAGTCAGGTGTCTAACTGAAAGCCTCTTGGCAGATGTTCACATCAATGGGGGAATTGGTGACAGCACCCAACATGCATTCTTCTGCAAACATGGTCGGTCATAGCCCACTATTTGTGCCGTGCACCTCAGAAGCGTAACTCACACATAACTGAGGCCTAAACACAGAATACTGGATTATACCACTAGTTATGGGTCTACAGCTTGAGGTAACTTCCCCTATGTGGACTAGATGGGTTCTGTCAGTGCACCAGTGTGCTACCCATCTGGAAACATATGGACTGATGCCTTGTTGGGAGCGTGCATCTATTATGGGCAAGTGAGGAATACTGGCAAAATCTTTGGCCAGGTTATGGTAAGCAGTGTGCACTGTCTCCCCCTCATCTATGGCTTTGGTAACTGTTTCAAAAAGGTCAACCAAATGAACAGACACGACCCTCTTGACAAAACCAAACTGTAGGAGATTGATTGTGTGGAGATCACCAATCTCCTTGTTAAAGAGGTTCATTATAAACGGTTCCATGGCCTTGCCGATCAGCCTAGTTAGGCTGATAGGTCTATGATGTGCTAGATTGGTGGATGCCCCACCTTAGTGTAAAGGGGTGACAGTGGATGTCCTCCACTTGGCTGGGATAAAGGCAGTATTCAGCCATTGGTTGGATACAGTTCCTTCTAGTGCTGCAAGGTCATGCTTGGGGTAATGTAGGATGCATCCTGTGTTGTGCTCAGCTCACATGGCGGCTGTATACCATGACTTTGAGATGGCAGTGATGACCTGTTACCTACATATTTGGGGAAGGGGGCAGGTACTGGGGATGTACTGATGTACTGATTTGGGGGAACAGGGGGTGAAGCTTACACTTTCCCTGTCAGGTATCAAGTGTGCCGTACCTACAGCATTTGTATATCTGGTTTCCCTGACCACCACTACTGAGCATATCTGAGTGCTTCCTTTGATGTTGTAGAGATATGTGAGGAAGGAGATAGGCTAGTCTGTAGTGGATGTCGCCAGTGTGGGCTTGGGGTTTGCTTTGCGGGATTACAGTAATGCTCTTATTTGCTTGTGCAGGCTAAGAAGACAATGCTTCAAATTGGGCACCTGGTCCTTCTTTGTTTCAGACAGCAGTAAGTCATCCCTGTTATACACACTACTTTTTGCAGATGTCCACCAAACAGGTTTACATATCCTTGCAGAGGATGATGTCGTATTGTCGGGTATACCTAACTCCAAGCATCTATACAAATGCACATATAGTGCTTCTGTGTATTTTTGGATATTGGTGCCAGTTCCTACAGAGGGGTGGGGGATGCAAAGCTGTTTACACCATCCCTCAGGAGGCTGTATTCAACTTTGGAGTTTATTTGTATGTCTGACCCTAGCTAGATATGCATTGTGGAGATGATGACTGCAAATGTGACCACAGTTTGGTTGGTTTGACCATGGAGGATGATTCTGTAGGGATGCTGCAGTGGTTACCCTTTTTGTTTAATATCAACTCCAACAGGCCATCACCTGTTGTGGTGGTAGCACATAGCTGCTCCAAGGTGTTTGCATTTCCACTGTTGATGGATCTCTGGGCATCTGCATGCTGGCATGTGTACGTTCTCCAATGTATGTTTGGGTAGTTTAAGTCATGCAGGATCAGGGTACAGTTTCGAATCCTGACAGAGTTGATCAGGCCCATATAGGCAGAATGGGCTTCCTGGTCACGTGGGGGCCGGTAGCTACCTATGTTTTGAACAGGTGTCTTTGCAATGGCTAATGGCCCTGCAGTGTCCCCTGTGCATCTTACTGTTTGAACAGCCTGGAACTTTGTGTGTCTTCCATATATAGTTAAACCCCACGTCCCATGGCTTTACTGACCACACCTTGAGGATGGCTGACCATTTAAGGTTGGAGTGCTCTTTGCAGCTTTGAACCATGTGTCTATGACTGCACAGATGTCAGCATTTCACAGGGTTAATACTGCTTGCAGTGAGTGCAGATTCATGTCTAGACCCCTAGCATTTAGCAGCATGGCCTTCACTTTGTGGTGTGCTGTCAGGTGTATGTTGGTAATGTTAACCTCACCACTTTTCCTAATAAAGGCACTATGGGGGGTGGCAAGAACCATTGCCAGATGCCTGAAGGCCAGATGAAACAGATGGAGGTCTTCTCTGGCAAAGCATTGTGGTCTGTTGAATATATCATCCCAGGATGTCAGGTACTGGATTCCCCTGGAATGGCACCATAAACTAAGCCAATTGCTAAGGTCAATCATTTCCTGACTGTACTGCAGTATTGTTCTGGGTGACAGTGGAATGCTGCATAAGGCAAGGGACATACCTGCCTGGGATACATAGTCACCATGGTCAATCATGTCTCACTGCATATAGTCCAGGAAGGTATGTCTCAGGTCAGGCACTCCAACATGGACTGTGACAGACTCATAACAGTACCTGTTGTTGAGAGAGAGAGCAGTGAGTATATGATATGGCAGATTCTGGCACCTGACAGGCAAGTAACTGTGATCTTCCCCATATACAGCCTGGAAAGAGGCACATTTGTGTGTATCACAATGGAGTCTACTATTACTAATATGTTTGATTAATGGTGATGCTATTGTGGCTGTGGGACACAGGTGTGTGGATATGCATGGTATGTGCTGTGGAGGGCTGTAGAGTTCACGTGTGTCTTTGCCTCTCAGGTCTCCTTTGCATGCGGTTGTGTATGTTGAGGACCTCCGTATATGTGAATGTGTGTTGTGTAGGTGTGGGCAGTGTGCGAGGTGTACTGATTATGTTGACAATCTGTTTGGTGCCACATATGTGGGCTTGAGAGGGAGAGAGCATGGACTGTAGGTTCCTAATGTCATTGCATCTGTCACAAATTGTGTTCCTTGGTGGTGTTTGTACATGGTTGTCCATGTACATGAGGCAGTTACTACACTGTGCCAGGATGCCCATATCAAGCAGACTCGCAGGGGAAACTGTAAGACATTGTCAAGCCATATTTTCCAGAATCTGAGGGAGGAAGGCCAGGGAGACCTAAGAAGTGAGCCTACAGCCCAGATATTTAAAATAAAAGTAGGAGGCTGACACTAGTGCATGCAATGTAGACAGGCTATAAATAAGCAGTAATAGTTGCAATCAAAAAGATGCAGTTGAACACCTTAGAGAACATGCAGCAACTAGCAGGAAACAGCAAGATCAGGATGATAACACATGATGCATTACCACTATGTTGCTGATAACCACATACATGCTGTGGTGATAGGTGGTGGGGTTTGATGTGGTAGTTAGTGGAGGATAGTGCAAGCAAATGTGGATGTGCAGGGTGTGCACATAATGGAGAACAATGTATGTGGTCCTGTGATGTGATCCCTGTTCTTGTCTTTCACGAGTGATGTACAGATGTAGGAACCCACCATTTTCAGCAGCAGAGAATTATGTCATATTTGATGGACTGAGACTACATCACCAGATCCTGCTGTTGAGGAGTTGCCATAATCAGCAACAATACACTGTACTGTGGAGAGACCTTGTGGCATCTGTAAATCACATTGGGCAACAGGAGAGGAGCTATAAGCAGGTCTGACACTGGGCCACTGATATGATAAATAATGCACAATAAAGGACTGCAGCTATGTCCAGGGACTGTGTTTGAACTGGTGGAGTGCCTGCAACACAACAACCTCTCTCAGCCACAGAGGAGTTCCTGGCAAACATGTTTTAGCCACCAGCTTGCAAAGATCTATCAGCCCATATGTCATGGAGGTGGGTCGCACACTGGAGGTGAGTGTCACAACTTCCACAGTGGAGAAGCATCCAGATAAACCCCCTGTGGTCATCACTTTAATACTGTAGCAGTCATAGTGGCAGCCTCTGCATACCTGTACATGGATGTTAGGTGAATGTGCATTTGGTGGAGGGTCTGTAATGCACATGTGTGCACACAAAGAGTGAATGTCAGCAATGTGGGCAGTATCACAGTTCGTACTGTACATGTTGTTATATCCTGTACCAATGCCACATTTGTGTCTGCTCACAATACCCCTCCCCCACAATTCCATAGGTACCTCTGGCATGGCTGGAGTCCATTACCCTGTAGCCTATGAGTGTGGCACTGTTTTGTTATGGTTCATCTATACCTTAGGCATGTTAAGGGTTGCCACTTTGCCATGGATACCACTGTTAAGCTTAGCCATATTGCAATTCCTGTAGGTTCAGTTTTGGAGGGGTTCACTGTAGTGCATTTCATTGGTAATCACAATAGCATATTTGCAGGAGCTGTAACATATTTTAAGGTATTTTTGTGAAGGTCTAGGCAGTGTGCTATAAAACAGGGCATTAGTATGGTGTATATGGGTGCACTGTCAGTTAGATGAAGGTCCATCACATACACTGACATGTCAATTATTTCACACGTGTATAGTAAGGGCAACATTAACTGGAACGTAGCTCTACTGCATGTTGTTAATGGACTGTCTTGTCTGCGTCTGTTGTGGTCTACATGTGTGTTGTGCATGGGATCTGTAAAAAAGGTCTGGCATGTAGAATGCATTTGTGGCATCTCACCTGCATGTATGTATGTGTGGATCAGCAGATATAATAGTGCAGGAATTCATGTAGTCATGTTGTCTTTATCCTCAGAGGTGAGTGTGGGTGATGGCATCTGTCCCCCTCACAACCTGATGTCAGTGTCTCATTGGACTCTGAAGATGATAGTGGCCATACTGAGGCACAAGTCAGGTTGTTGGGGGCTGAATCTGTCCATTGGGTTGACATTCCACTTACTACCCCAATGTTCCCACACACAGGCAGTATGCCCACACATGTCCATTCCCCTGCGACTTCAGATATTGGACAGTCAGAAGGTGGTGGCATCAAACGGGAGAGTCTGGTTACTATGGCATCTGTGACTGCAGACACTAGCCATAGCCAGACAGCTGGTGAGGTCTCACACAGGCAGATTAACAGGGGTGCTCAAAGGAGGATTGCTGCATATCCACCACCTGTCACAGGTGTTACATCACATGGGACCCGACGCATAATTTGGTCCATCATGGATGCACAGACACATTCTGAATGCAACACCAGATGGATGCTCAGGATCATGGGCACATCACTGCCTGGCATCCATGACTCCATCCATGGCATTGGTGATGCTCTACATCATTTCACCAATGTAGTGGACAGACAGTGGTGTGAGGCATTGTCACTCCTTAACCATGCAGTGTCTGTGCTTGAACATGTGGTGGGAGTAGGGTGTCAGATACGTGAATGTAGGTCAGCAACATCAGCTGAGAGCTCACGTGGACGTGCACAGTCACACTCCTGTAGTAGCAGTACCACTAGAACTACTGATGGGAGGGTACTGTCCACAACACAACATGGCAGGCCATGGACATGTGGTCCTGGGCAGTCCTGTGAGGGAGACGGACATCACAGCACCAGTCGCTGTCAGCAAGTAGTACCACATCTGACCCTGGGCATGGTGATCCCAGTGCCACTCCTGGCAGAGTCAGTTCTCATGTTTGTGACCAGAGATGGTGAACTGTACATTCTGCCGTATACAGTCCACAGCTGTCCAACATACCCTCGTGTAGGGCTAGCACATGTCTTGACTGTGTATGTGCACACACTCACACATCACTGTCACATGTAGGTCACCACAAGACACATATAGCTCCTCTCTATGGCCCAGTTGACCAGCACCCCTCCAAGGCACACACACACGATGTCAACTGTGTGGCACAGACTAGGCCTTTGGCAACCCCACACCACACCCTGTGCATGTAATGATACCTGTGCCACATCCCTTTTGCCCATACCATTGATGCAGGGCATGTAAATATGTGTCTGATGCACAGTGTGACTATAGTACAGTTAATGACAGTTTGTAGTGCAGAAGTGTTCTGTCCTGTAAGGTGCTGTCTGCTGGCATGTGTCATGAGTACACATCAAAGTGAATGTACCTTTGTTCCATGACAATGCATTGCTGTTAGTATTGCTGACTGGCTGTTGACTCCCACACTTTTTTATGTTTCTGTTCCAGGGGTCTGGGTGTCTATGCTGTGGAGAGCTGGAGCCAATACAGTAGCTCAGGATGGCATGGTGGCAATGCAGAAATGTGACTTAGCCAAGGTATGGCTGTATATGTGTATGTTTACCTAGGTGCGTATGTGTGGAACAGTGTGTCAGGGTCAATGGGGGCAGACAGCTTAAGCTTGCATGCATACCCCGTGACACAATATGCTACTCATAATACATGTCACTTGGGAGTTCAGTAGGATCATAGGTTCATAGTATCACAGGAGGTTACTAGAATAATGTCCCTGGGGCACTTACAAGGCTAGCCATTATTTTATCCCTGGTAAGAAACCTCAGTCAGCATCTGTTGCCACTGTCAATGAGGGAAACAGGTGGGACCCCTGTGATAGGATTGTGGTTTCCCATCCACACATCACAGTTTTATTTGAAGAGGGTCAGTATGGTACTCTGTTTGACATTTATTTGAAGTGTATTCCTGAGACAGGGCAGCCTCTGGGAGACAAACTTGTCTCACCAGCAGGTTGTGTTGGTGTTGCATATCAGATTCAGGTCTGTCATGCAGGTAATGTGTGAGGGGTTAGACTTACAGATATGGGAAATCTGTAGTTGGGCAGGGTTCAACATTGACTTTATTGGTGTGACACAGCCCACCTCTGAGCAACCAAGAATCTAAGTGGCAACTCATAGATATGCACTGAACTAGTGCAAAATAACACACAATATACTAAACCTACTGATATTGCCAACATCCTGGCAGATAGATTCAGTGCAAACTTCACCCCCCCTCACCCCCAAAAGGGCCCACAACAATACCTGAAGAGTGCAGTGTCCTGGAAATCACAGATGCCAGATGAAAACAGCCCTTTCAAAGACCAAAAACACAGCATCAATGTGGCCAGATGGTGTCCCAGGCTGCATCTTGCACAAACTACAGAATGAACTAACCCCCCACCTAAACATACTGTTCAACCTCAGCCTCTACACAGGCTATGTGCCCACAGAATGGCACACAGCAACGGTTATTCCACTCCACAAAGGAGGGGCCACAACTGACCCGTGTAACTATGGCCCCATAAGCCTGACTAGCTTGGTCTGCAAGGCTATGGAGTGCATCATCATGGAACTCATTAACAAAGACATTGGGAACCTCCAAACACTTGACTCGACCCAGTTCGGCTTTGTTAAGGGCAGATCATGCCTACTAAACCTGGTTGACTTCTTTGAGACAGTCACCAAGGCCATAGACGAGGGAAAGGTTGTTCACACAGCCTACCTTGACTTCGCCAAGGCTTTCGACATCATCCCCCACTCGGGTATTACAGAAAAACTCACAAGCCTGAACATGAACCCCTACGTCACAAGATGGGTTGCCAACTGCCTTACAGACAGAATTCACACAGTAAGAATAGCGGGCTCCAGGTCCGACTCTAAACCAGTCACAAGTGATGTCCTGTAAGGCTCAGTCCTGGGACCCCTAGTGTTTGGCATATACTTCTCAGAAGTACAGGGAAACACAGGAGGACTATGGCTAACAAGGTTCTCTGATGACTGAAAACTGGGAGCCATAATTGGCTCTCCAGCTGACATGGACATCCTCCAAAAGGACCTTACTGAGACGGACACCTGGTGTCAAAGTCATGGCCTCAAGCTAAATGCCAACAAATGCATAGTCATCCCGTTTGGGAAAAACAAAACACCCATGTATTACCACATAGGTGGCAGCCCCCTTAATACAGAAGAGGTAATAAGAGATCTGGGGACCCAGGTAGATAGTAATCTCTCCTTTGACAATCATATTGCCAAAGTAGCTAGGAATTCCTACTATGTGGCCTATCAAATTACTAAAGGGTTCCCATCTAGAAATAAAGAGGTTATATTGCCCCTCTACTCGTCACTCATCAGACCCATCATAGAGTACAATGCCCCATTTGGAATGTACCTCACAAGACACTTCCAACATCTGGAAATACTGCAAAAGTACCTCACCAAGAGGGTTACTGCCCTCAAATATATGTCCTATGCAGCCCGACTGAAATAACTCCGGCAGTACTCAGTGGCATATCGCTTACTCAGAGGTGATCTCTGCCTGACTTACAAAGCCATGTCCAACTCAGAACTAATGGACATGCTACACCTAAAGAAATCCAAGTCAGTGCATGCCACATGCTCTAGTGAGCTAAACCTCACCACAACAATAAATAGAACATGTTGGAGGGATAGATTCCTGTCACAGAGACTCCCCATGCTTTGGAACAAAATTCCAAACTACATTAGGCAGGGCCCCTCACTAACACTCTTCAAGAGAAACCTTGAAGAGTGGATGGGTAACAGAAAATACACCCCTGGGATCACCTCATTGGCTCTGCTTGACAGAGGATCAGTTAATTAATCAATGGGGTGGCAAAAGTGACACACTCTGGCTAGGCTTATAAATGCCCTTGGGCAGATAACCTAGTACCCACGTATGAACCTATGAACCTATACCAAGTGGAGCGATACTGATTTGAGCCTGTATGCTTGGGACAGGTGTTGGAGGCCATGGATTACCTTTGTGAGGTATTTCCATGGCCTTCCCACTTGGTGCAGATGATTTGATAGGTACATACCAAATGGGGCATTGTAGTACAATGTTGTACAGAATGAGTGAGGAGTATAGAGAGGTAATGACCACCTTTTTTTTCTGGATGCAATCATTTTACCTATGAGATGAACCACATACAAGGCTTTACTGACCACTGATGCTACACAATGGTTGAATGGGAAATTGTTATCAACCTGAGTACCCAGGTCTCTCAACACAGGTTGTTTGCTTAAGGGGTTGCCACTGAAGTGGTAAACAGTGGGGATGTGTCTTTGCCGAATTGTATGATTATACAGGTATTTGTGTTTAGCTTGAGGCCAGGAACTTGGCACCAGTCCATAATTGATGTAAGACCCTGTTACAGTATGTTAACATTATTTGGGGAGTCACTGACAGACAGCACTCAATTTATAGTTATCCACACCACCCAAATTACACTCATCCACAAACTTGTTCAGTACCTACAATTGCAGGCTTTAGCAGATAGCATTCATGGCTACATACATGTGGGTTATTTGCGGGTGGCAGCTACTCACAGGGCCTCAAAATCTATGCATATTGCACACACATAGGCAAGACAGACTATGTTTGCCACCTTATCAGATGCACGGTGTGGGACATGTTTTGTAGTAATGTCAGAGTTGGCATACCCACAGCAAGTCCAACGGACACAACCTCACTTTATTTTCAAAATATAACAGTTTAGTTTTTGTAGCATTTGCCTAGATTATGCTATTTCTCATATCATTTAGGTGTTTGTGCTGCAAAATGACTGCTTTGTGCAAGTATTACAATAATGTTGGAAATGTTTTTTGTTCCACACTCTCAGGACATTTGTATTGTTTTAGTTTTAACAGGACACACCTGGACTGCAACTTGCCCAGTGGGACCGGTGGCAACTGTAACACAGTAACACTGCTGCAAGGGAATATACGTACACACACACACACACACACACACACACACACACACACACACACACACACACACACACACACACACACACACACACATACATGTTTGGAGAGTGTCACAATGTGCTTCTAAGGTGGATGACATCAGCAGGCCCTGTCAAGTAAGCCAACATGGGGGTTAACAGGTAGGCATAGGCCTGAAAATTTATGAGCATTGCACACACATAGGCATAACAGACAGACTGCTGCAAGGTGATATATTTATTACACACATTCACAGAGTTGCCATTGTTGGGATTATAGCCCCTACCTATCTAGTTGTATAGAGTATACTGCTACATACATATTGCATGCACCACACAGCGTATGTGTCTGGACAGTGTCTGCCACTGCTGTTGGCAGGAAGACCACTGTTGTGGAGGACATTAGTCACAGGGCCATAAAATGATTGACCATTGCACAGCCATAAGCCTATTGGGTGTGTGTATAATGCTGTATGTGGAATATTTACAGATGCACACACACACACACACACACACACACACACACACACACACACACACACACACACACACACACACACAAGTGTGGCTGATGGGAGATAAGAACCCCTACCTACCTAGTAATACACACTACAGCTCACCGTACTAGTTGCATGCGCCACTGGTAACAATTGGTGTGCAAGTGGCTGCAGCACTACATCACTCTATACCTTTCTGTGTGTGTGTGTGTGTGTGTGTGTGTGTGTGTGTGTGTGTGTGTGTGTGTGTGTGTGTGTGTGTGTGTGTGTGTGTGTGTGTTTCTCTCTCTCTCTCTCTTCCCCTCTCTCTCTCTCTCTCTCTCTCTCTCTCTATCTCTCACTCTGTATCTCTCTCTCTCTCTCTCTCTCTCTCTCTATATATATATATATATATATATATATATATATATATTGTATATGTGCCATATACTGATAGATAAGGGTAATCATGTCTGACAGGGACAGACAGTTAGGTATAGATAGCTGTCTGCATACACATTGATATATTGACATCTCAGTTCTATAGGTAGATGAGTCTTCAGACATGGGCTGAAATTAGCCAAGTGTAGGAGCATGCCCAGTATGACCATCAGTACCTAACAAGGGCACTCTGGTCCAGACCTAGCTGTTCCCCAGTCCAGGATTTAGTGTGCTACAGACAGATGGCTGCTGCACCTGATTACACAGTCCAGCACCTTACTAACAGCATGCCCAATGGATTTCCCAGCTGGCCATAATATCTGACCCATACCTAGGGTGTGTACAGATTGTATTAGACTGAACAAGCTTTTTCATCTTATGTCTGGTATGTTTTACATAGCAACGTGATTTCCTGGTACATCAGTGGCAGATCATTGTAGAGTGATGTGAAGAACTTCTGACAGACATTTGAGTTACTTACTCCATGCACAGCAGGGAACCCATGCTACTGCACAATCTGTTCTACACTGAATGTTCTACATTTGTCTGGCTAGTAGTTCATCCTTCTCCTTATCTGTGGGCCTTTGTCCCACTCCTGTTACTGGCTTTGTCCACAGTTGCAGCTCTATGTAGTTGTAGGCATGTTGTGGCTGGGGTACAAGATGTAACACCAGACACAGAGTTACAGATTTCACACCTATGACTGTACCTGTTTTTCAGGATATCCAGCATTGCACCCCTATGTCTGCTCTGGTACTCAGACAGCTTGTGTTGTATTGGTATTATAATGCTACATGGTGCCCATATCTCTCACTCTGTTAGAGAAAGACATCTGGAAAAAGCCATAATATATAAAAGTGGGACACAAGCCTAATAGTAGGGACAGTTTGTTAATATTGCTCTTCTGAACTGAGACAGTTGGTTGAATAACAGATTTTGTATTAGCATGAATTTTCTGATGGGTATGAAGTCTGCATCTGAAATGACTGTCATTATTTTCTATAATACAACGACCCCCCATTAATATTCAAAAATGTGCACGCTGATTGGTCAGCGTGCATGTTGTAAATCCGAGTTATAGTAATGGAAAAAGTTCCAGTTGCCCAGACTTTTTCCATTACTATAACTCTTACAGCAAAACTGTCTCGCTATATTAAACGAGTTTAACATAGCGAGACAGCTTTAAAAAAAGCAACGGAGATTCTCCATTTCTTCTTTTAAAGCTGTCTCGCTATGTTAAATCCATTTAACATAGCGAAACAGTTTGTAAAAAGCAAGGGAGATCTTGCTTTCTCCGCTGCTTTTTTTTCAAAACTGTCTCGCTATGTTAAATGGGTTTAACACAGCGAGACAGCTTTAAAATAAGCAACAGAGATTTCCATTGCTTATTTTAAAGCTGTCTCGCTATGTTAAACCCATTTAACATAGCAAAACAATTTGCAAAAAGCAGTGGAAGGGCAGCAAGGAGGCATTATACAATGCCATTATTTAAGAAAAGTAATTATTTTTTTCTTAAATAATGTCATTGTATAATAGCAATAACCCACTTCTGGGTGTGGGTAAAGCTGGATTTACCCACGGTTGGCTTTGTTTGGCCCCTCAGGCTTCGCCCTCTTGACCAGACCACGCCAACCATAGGTAAATCCAGCATTACCCACACCCAGGCGTGGGTTATTGCTATAATATCAGCCTTTATTGATTTGTCACTGGTTTTCCAGAAAACTGTATTGCTATGAAAAACAGAGTAGACATATGAGGTAAAACTGTGGACATTCTGCAAAACTCTGTACATTTGATAGTTATGCTGGTGCCCACTGACTAGTTGCATGTACTGACACAGTTATGTGATGGCCTTGAGTTCTTGCTGTTACTCTGACTTGTTACAACCTGCTGTTCTACTAGCCACCCTATAGGTAACTCACAGCTATCTGTGGCCCCCTGTCCCTCCATTATCTCTGGCTTTGTCAAGCTTTTTTGCAGTTACAAATAGTGACATATGGACAGTCTGTAGACCTCCTACCATAGTTGCAGCTCACATGCAAAATAGTGGCACAGCCAGTCTCGAACCAAGAACACCATCAACCATGGTAATGTACTTAGCTCACTAAGCCACAACAGCCACCTGACAGTGTGGTTTAATTCCTGACACTGTCAAGCACAGACATACATAGCACATTGACCCGTACATATTGTGGAAATGGAACATATTACCAGGTTGATTGGGATAGCCTGGAGATTGTGTTTTCTGCTGATATTACCTTGCAAACATAATGTTACTGCAGTTGTATGGGAACACAGGTGTGTTAGGGTTAGGGAACTCTAACATTGACAGTCATGCATCTGTCCTATGACCCCACTGTTTCGCATTTCCTGCACTTAGTGCAGTGGGTTTTCTTGCCTTGGGGCCTACTACATATTATGGTGTGGCCAGTACTGGACTGAGAACATCTGTTGTCCCACATAGCTGTCTGTTGTCTGCAGGTTTCCCAGTAGCCCTCTCTATTCTCTAACATACATGCAGCAGGCCCATACATATGCTACCATAGTCTAGTACCCCATACATTTAAATCTTCTCACTGAAAAACCAAGAACCAGAATGTTACACACTTTCAACAATACAGCACTGAAATTCAGTTTATATAACCAACTTGAATAAAATCCGTTCAGCGCTTTTATCCCAAATTACACAGGACCCTTTCAGAACAATGATAGTACCTTGACCCCAACCTTATATACACTCCACCCAACTAATTAAATGTAATTAACACATATGTATAGAATGATTATGTATAACCACTATGTAATACAAGAAAATAAATAAGTTGAAATAAAAAAGCTGTTATAAAAATGCTGTGGTGAAAATAACACTGAGTCTACTGATGAATTAAAAATCTGTATATAATCACTTTAAAATTTATCCTAAAGTATGTTTTAACCTTAATACATTATTAATACTAACACATTCATTAATTCCAAGGAATTTGGTGGCATTATATCTTACCTGCCATTTCAGTTTGGCAATATTCAAATTTTCATCCACTATAAACCCTTGCCTATCCTTCAAAATTTGCTCCACTATAAAAAAGCCAAACCTATGCCCTGATAATCTTCTATATGCCTGTACAGGACATTTGTCAGATTTTTATTTTTAATATCTCTTAAGTGCAAATATATTCTGTCCTTGAATTGTCTACAGGTCTTCCCAATGTAAAATGTCGGGCAAAGCAAACACTTTGCCATATAAACCATATTTTTACTTTGGCAATTATAGTGCCCTTTTATATTAATATCCTTACCATTGAGACTAATCTTACTTCCAGTTGCCAAAATATATGGACATTGTGCACACATGCCACATTTAAAATTGCCCACCATTTTACATCTAATCTCATGTCTTGGTGTACCATTTTCCATAATGTTCTTAAATGACCTATCCCTCCTAAATACAAAGATAGGCTCATCACCTAGCAGTTTAACTGCTTCCATATCTGTGTGCAAAATGTCCCAATTTTTTCTAATAACTTTCATTATATTTCCAGAATCCTTGTTAAAAGTAGAAATAAAACTCTTTCCCTGATTTTTTGACCCGTTTTGCTGTTTGTATTTTGTATTTCCAGAGCTACAATGTTAGAACGCAATATAGGACTATAAACATTTTTTTTAACCTTTTTCAGTTACTTCCTGCTTAATTCTCAAGAAAAACTGTTGGGTAACCCCTCTTTAAAAAGGTATCAGAAATCAATTGTATTTCCTCCAAAAACTCACTATCTAATTTTACTATTTTGGCAGCCCTGACCAATTGCCCCTTCACAATGGCTTTTTTCTGATGATTAGGGTGTCATCTTGCATAGTTTAAGTATGAATTGAAGAAGGTGGGTTTCCTATAGATTCTAGAAACCAATTTGTTTTTACCTCTATCAACCCTTAAGTCGATGTCCAAATATATTGCACTCTCCATACTATACTCATAAGTAAACTTAAAAAATTCCACTGTCTGATTAATATAGGACAAAAATTCTAAAAGCCTTTGTTCTGATCCTGTTCATAACCAGAACATGTCATCCATGAATCCAGTAAAGAATAAAATGCCCTTCCAAAATTCAACTTGAAAGGTAAATTCTTTCTCCCAAAAATGGGGGCACAAGCTGCCCCCATTGCCACTCCAGTAATTTGCTTATAATACTGTCATTCAAAAAACAAATAGTTGTTCTTCAATACTACCTCCATTAAGGTAGTCAATAAATTTATATCATCTTGTTCATAATACCCAGTGGCCAACAATTGTAATTCTAATCATGTTAGTCCAATTTCATGCGGGATGACAGAAAATAAATTACACACATCTATAGTTACCAAAAACATATCCTCCCTGTATGTAATTCTACTGATATTATTCAAAAACTGCCAAGAATCTTTGCATATGTATGTAAAAGACTGCAAACCTTTTTTCAAGTGGAAATCCAAATATCTACATATGAAACAAGTTTTGGTCCTTTTTCCATCTGCAATAAGACTAAAACTGGGATTATTCAACCCCTTATGTATCTTGGGAATTCCAAAAATATTTGAATCCACTGGATTATCATTTTTTTTCAGGTAAGCATGATCATTCTCATCTCTTGTCATCCAACAGCATATCATTTCACCTGTATGTGATATTGATTTCATTAAGAGAACTTTCCTCATAAGTATCCTCCATTAACATAATGGACATGCTGTTAATATAATCATTACTGTCCTTTATGACTACCCCATTACCCTTATCAGGTTACATGGCACAAACAGTTCTATCTCTAGATATATCACTTAATATGTTTTTTTCATCAGCAGTTAAATTTTCTTCTATACCAACATTTTCAGATCTTAATACTTCCCAAAAATCTAGCTCACAAACTTTCTCAAAAACACTGACCACATTAGACAATGGAGGATTAAAAGTACTGGGTTTCTTTAACATATTACAAATGGGGTCGTAATCTCCCTGTTTAAACCATAATGCTAGGTTTAATTTACCTGCATATAGTTTTAAATCTATAAGTAAATCAGCTAAATTAGCCCTCCTAGAGGGCACAAATGTAAAACCTTTAGCTAACAAATCAGCATGTTCAATGTCTATTGTTTTGCTTGAATAATTAAAAATCTTAAAATCACCTTCAGTATTGCTAATAACATTAGGTTCCAAAACCACTGCATAATCATTTTCCATATTTATAACAGCATTTAAATCATCCATTAAATTAATTGAAGTGTGCCTATTAATGTCCATTAAATCATTGTCAAATCATTCAATGTCCATTCCCTCAAAATTTACATCTTGCAAGGTCTCTTCACCATTGGAGACCCATACAATACTCGGGTATCCATTAACGACATTGTCATTACTGTTAAAACAAATCCCACTATAGTCACAATCATTTCCTGCTGTATCACTAATATTCCCATCATTTGGAACACCTTGGATTACACTGTCATTCGTATCTGCGTATGGCTGTCCTTGCCCTAATGATTCATGGCAACCAAAAACACAATCACAAACCACTTGTTGAAATGGACCAGTTGTACCACTATTAAGCAAAGTGCAGTCTTGCATTTGTCCAGATAACCATCACAAACAGCCGTCAGGAACACAATTACCACTTACTTGATTAAAGAAGGAGATAGCCATATCCATCATCTCCTCTGGTGATTCAACACATACTTCTTGTTGTTCTTGGGCCTTGCTCCTTACACAGTGTAATCCCTGCACTGATCTTCCACATAACTGGGCTTCTCATTTCTTCTGTTCTGCAATCTTTCCGAACACCTATATCCCTCCACTAAAGGGTCCTTGGCCTGTTAGCACCCACTTTCATGTCGCCTGGGTCATGACCTCACTTCTTCCTCTGGATGAGCCACATCATTGGCGGTCTCCCTATCGTTTCCATGGTGACCAACAGGTTTGGGATATGCCTTATTCAATTGATATTCCTAAGTGTCGCAAATGATTTTGTTCAATTTTCTATGGAAAATGTTATAAGTGCCATCAATGTTACTGAATATATTGTCATAATTTGTTTTATACCCTTCAAAAGTCAAGTCATTTTGCAGAAAGGCATTTTGTTCATCTAAATGCCTCGATAATTTTTCTATTTCCACTTTGTTGTATTTAACCATTAATTTCATGATCTCAAACCTGGTTTTGTAAAACAATACATGCAGTTCCTTAATAAACTCCGGGTTATTTACTGCACCATTAGGGCATACATTTGTTGTAAAGAAGAGTGACATACCTTGTGCCTGTAGCAGTTAAGATCACAGTGCTTCAAAGCTGACTCTGTCAGATGCACGCAGTACACAGCCAATACATGGTAAGGTACAGGTTGTGTGCTGTGGCTGGCGTCCTTTTTACTATGTGAGTCAGAGTGAGGTGTCAGTCCCTAGGTCCCTAGCAAGTGAGCGCATGTGCTATGCGTTGCCTCTTTGCCAAGGCCAGGGCATACCGGACATGCCTACATCTGCCTATAGGGAGAGACTCAGGGGTTCCTCCTCTGAGTTCCCTGTGGCTGTGGGGACCTTGGCACTGGTGGGGGACTGTGTGTCCCTTCTCTGTGATGTTCCTACCTCAGCTGTGTTCACAGGATCATATCGTGTAGCATGGCACATACCGTGCACATGTGTGCACATGTGGCTGGAGAGTAGAGCAGGGGTCCACCAGATATTTCGAAGCAGCAGAACCGTGACTTGAGCAACCCAAACACACACTCTATGATGTTCCTAGTTTCTGCGAGTGCCTCATTATGGCATTCTTTTGCAGGTGTGTGTGTGTGTGCATTTCTGAAGAGGGGGTCACCATCCATGGTTCCATTGCGTAGCCAGCATCTTCCAGTAGATGGTCATATGGGATATCCCCCCTGGCAAACAACTTGAACAGCTGTGATGCATGCCAGATATGTGAATCATGATAACTGCCAGGGCTACCAGCACACACATTCATGATTATGCCCTGGGCATTTCACACAACCTGGCAGTTGGTGGAGTGATATCCCTTGCAGTTGAGTTAGCCTCTATCCTCATCAAAGGGTGGTGCTTTGATGTGGACATGACTGCAGTCTATGGCACCTAGTACCTCAGAGTAGTGTGCTACATGGTGGAAGAGACATATATTGCTGGCTCTCTCATCAGGGGTGCAGGGTAAATAAATGTGCTCACTGGGATGTGCTTGTATGGCATCCAGGAACTGGTGGAGTACCCTGGATGCAGATGCCTGTGACACCCCTATTATGTCCCCAGTTGGTCTTTGAAAAGTACCTGCAGCTAATATTCTAAGGGCAACACATACCTTTGATTCCACTGGGATGGATTCCCATCTGTTGGCTCTGGGTCTGAGTTGATGTTGGCAGAGCTCAGTGAGTTCTTGTAGTATGTCCCTGTCCACCCTGTAGTCCTCTACAATCTCCAGCTCATGTAGCCCCTAGAAGGTTATCCTGGGCCTGAACACTCTTCTCCTTTGCAGTCTGGGCATATTGTCAGCATCAGCATCATCACTGACCTCAGCCTCTAGCACATACAGATGTAGCAGAGCAGCAGCAGCCCCTATCATTTTGTCAGTTAAAATTCCCAAGTGTGTACTCCAATGGTGCAAAGTATCTGGGGAAAAGCAGATTGTAGGGTGTATGCATACTTTATAGTGGTGCACAGCAGATGCAGCCTGTGTGAGTGGCTCACAATGATGCATTCCACCTGACAGGTATATCACTGGGGGTTTGAATGGGCCAGTGTCAGTTAAACAGGGCTTATCTGTCATTTCTACTTGACTGGCTTCCCATAGTTATTTCCTTTTTATGTTGTCTTTTTTTTTTTTTAAATTCTTTCACTGCTAAGCACTGGAGCATGGCATGCAAACCCATAGCTCTAGTATAAACAGTGCTCAGCAGTTTGGACACTCCCATCTGCATGAACACACTCAGCTTTTCTTAAACCAGCTAAAACATGTGCCACAGGGTCAAACACACCTCAGCAGCATTGGACATACCCCCTGCTTTGCTGTGCTTAGCTGAGCACAAACAGGTGCTGTTGAGCTCCAATCTGCTTAAACATACAGTGATACTCCCCCTTTTTATGTCAGCTACCAGTTCTACTACTACCTACATGGTTCTAGCCCTAGCATGAGTTGTATTTGCCAACACAGTGGCCCTTTTTGCTATTCAGTAACCACAACTCATTTGCATACACCTACTTGAACATACCCTGGATGCATCACTACACCAGGGCCTACCTCCTTAGCAACCACTGCAACCTACCATTGTGCATACTGCATGTAGGGCACTATAATGCATTATTTTTCCAATTTTATTATTTTTATTATTATTTTTGCATAACGGCATATAGAAATAATGGTTTTTATTGTCGTGCATTATTATTTGGACTCACTGGCCATAGTTGTGGCAATTTGCATGCCTACAGTGCTATAGCCCTGCTTTTTGGGGGGCTTTTACAGCCCCTACTTAAAATGTACATTTTGGTACATGTTTATTTTTCTGTGTACATTTCTGATACCAACATGGCACCTACATGTGTGCCTTTCTGTTTATTGGATTGCAAATCACCCTTACTAGCATGGATTTCACCAGCTTATGATATGATTTGCATTCCACGGACACTTCTGAGTCAGTACACTCATGTACGACCCTTGTCTATGTTTACTGGACTGCACAGTTGCTGGTTTTGGTGTTGGGGCCATGGCACTAAGCCTACATGGACAATCAGTCCATGAAGGCTTTACTGAATTCCCCCAATGTATTTATTACAATCAAGGTAAGTTGTGCTGCAGAGATACCCCTGCTTCTCTGAGTCACTAAACCTCTCAGCATGTGCCTTTCTGTTCCTCAGCAGCTGAAAAATAGAAAATGAAATAAGAGACTTGAAGCATTATGCATATCAGTTTTGGCTATCTAGCTTTTAAAGTTGCTTGATCTATATACTTACACAACTGGAGGGTGTCAGCAGTTCCAAACTCATCCAGCCATTGGTCAAGTTATGCCTGCCTGCACCTCTTTAGGTCACTAAAGTGGTGCTTACACTGCTCCCCAGTGATTGGTATGCCATTCGCACTGGAGACAGCCTTGGCTAGGCTGTTCCAAGCCTCAGCCTCATACTGAGACCCAGTGTAGTCTTCCATGTAGCAGCCTACAGCTACATACTTCTCAACCTGGAAACATCAAAAATCTGGACAAAGGCCCATGAAAAATAGGTACGAATCAGTATGTTGATTAAGATTAAATTTGCATACATAATTATGTAACTCCACCCACTCTGATGGAGTTGTGGGATACCAACATTCAAACACAAACTGAAAAACAGACAACCAAAACTGAACTCTTAGCTCTGGCTGCACACTTATTGAGGAGATGGTATATCATCTTGGATCGCAAGGGGTGTGAATAAGCACATAATTAATACTCTGCAGCCCAGACTCTGTAATATTCTTCTTCTTTCGGTTGCTCCCATCAGGGGTTGCCACAGCAGATCAACTGTTTCCATTTCTTCCTGTCCTCTGCATCTTGCTCTGTCACAACAACCGTCTGCATGTCCTCTCTCACCACATCCATAAACCTTATCTTAGGCCTTCCTCTTTTCCTGTTACCTGGCAGCTTCATCCTTAGCATCTTTTTCCCAATATACTCTGCATCCCTCCTCACCACATGTCCAAACCAATGTAATCTTGCCTCTCTGGCTTTGTCTTCAAACCTTCCAACCTGGGCTGACCCTCTAATATACTTATTCCTAATCCTGTCCTCCTCGTCACACCCAGTGCAAATCTTAACATCTTCAGCTCTGCCACATCAAGCTCTGACTCCTGCCTTTTTGTCAATGCCACTGTCTCCAACCCACATAACATAGCTGGTCTCACTACCCTCTTGTAGACCTTCCCTTTCACTCGTACTGGTACTCGTCTGTCACAAATCACTCCTGACACTCTTCTCCACCCACACCATCCTGCCTGTACTCTCTTCTTCACCTCTCTTCCACACTCACCATTACTCTGAACTGTTGATCCTAAGTACTTAAACTCATTCACCTTTGCCACCTCTACTCCTTGCATCCTCACCATTCCTCTGTCCTCCCTCTCACTCACACACATATATTCTATCTTAGTCCTGCTGACCTTCATTCCTCTTCTCTCTAGAGCATATCTCCGCCTCTCCAGGGTCTCCTCCACCTGTTCCCTACTCTCACTACAGATCACAATGTCATCTGCAAACATCATAGTCCACAGGTACTCCTGTCTAATCTTGTCTGTCAACCTGTCCATCACCATTGCAAATAAGAAAGGGCTCAGAGCTGATCCTTTATGTAATCCCACCTCCACCTTAAATGTATCCGTCACTCCCACTGCAGACCTCACCGCTGTCACACTACCCTCGTACATATCCTGTACCACTCTTACATACTTCTCTGACACTCCCGACTTCCTCATACAATACCACAACTTCTCTCTAGGCACCCTGTCATATGCTTTCTCTAAATCCACAAAGACACAATGCAACTCCTTCTGACCTTCTCTGTACTTCTCCATCAACACTCTCAGAGCAAACATCGCATCTGTAGTGCTCTTTCCTGACATGAAACCATACTGCTGATCACTAATCATCACCTCCCTTCTTAAACTAGCTTCCACTACTCTTTCCCATAACTTCATGCTGTGACTGATCAGTTTAATTCCTCTGTAGTTACTATAGCTCTGCACATCACCTTTATTCTTAAAAATCGGTACCAAAACACTTTTTCTCATTTCCTCAGGCATTCTCTCACTTTCCAAGATTTCAATAAACAATATAGTTAAAATTCCACTGCCATTTCATCTAAACACCTCCATGTTTCCACAGGTATGTCATCTGGACCAACAGCCTTTCCATTCTTCATCCTCTTCATAGCTATCCTTACTTCCTCCTTGCTAATCCACTGCACTTCATGATTCACTATCCACACATCATCCAACCTTCTCTCCCTCTCATTCTCTTCATTCATCAACCCCTCAAAGTACTCTTTCCATCTGCTCAACACACTCTCCTTGCTTGTGAGTACGTTTCCCTCATTATCCTTTATCACCCTGCTGCACATCTTTACTAGCCCAGACTCTAATAAAAACATGAAATTCTTCACAGTAACACTATTTTTCAGCATAAAATTAGGATAAAACCATAAATTCCATATAGCAATTCTTTTTTTTTTTGCATAACATTAGGACTGTTGCAGAGAGGCAAGGAAAGAAAAGAGAACATCTATATTATTTTGTACGATTTAAGTATATAGGGTGTGGGTGTGTTGTTCCACTATTACATTTTATACAGGCATCAGCATCCGTTTAGTGAGGATGCCATCAACAGGATGGGTTTAGTGTTCAGGCAACCTGTGCTATGAAAAAGGAACTGGAGCATTGTTATGTCAGGGTGAATTGCATCCCCACCACACATTTTCTATAGAATGAGTAATATGACCATCTTCAACATCAGCCCAATATTTTTAAGATGTAATACTTTTTGAAAAATGTATTATTTCAAACGAAGATTAAAGCAGCACTCAGCTAAATAAAAAATGAAATGCTGTAGATGACAAATGTTTTAGTGTGGAAGTACTATAAGCCAGAATACATTTGTTACTTGTACATGGCATTTGTAAACATGGTGAAGAAGAAATGGGAAACGGCTGTTGAATGTTTTCATCATGTCTCCCTCAGATACAGATCCATATACACACACATACACAGACACACAGACACACACACACACACACACACACACACACACACACACACACACACACACACACACACACACACACACACACTGCAGCCAATAAGTAAAAGAAAGCAGTTTCTCTGCAGCCAATAAGTAAAAGAAAGCCTGTAACTGTTTGTTAATGTAAGAGACTGCAGCTGACCATTAAAGTAAAACGGAAGCACACTAGCATAGAGCCTGCAACCATAAACAAAGGTAACACTTCCTGCAGCCATTAAATAAGTAAAGCTAGCTCACACACACACACACACACACACACACACACACACACACACACACACACACACACACACACACACACACACACACACACACACACACACACACACACACACACCAGCTTAATCCTGCCTGCACAGTTTCTCTGCAGCCAGTAAGTTAAAGAAAGCCATTTCTCTGCAGCCAATAAGTAAAAGAAAGCTACCCTGCAGATGTCTGTTAATGTAAAATGAAAAGTGCACTAGCACAGAACCTGCAGCCAGCTGTTAAAGTAAAATGGAAGGATTCTAGCACAGGGCCTGCATCCATACACAAATGTAACTCTTCCTGCAGCTCTTAAATAAGTAAAGCTAGCTCACACATATACACACACGTTTAATCCTCACTGCACAGTTTCTCTGCAGCCAATAACTAAAAGAAAGCTGTCCTGCAGCTGCTCGTTAATTTAAAAACAAAAGCACACTAGCACAGAGCCTGCAGCTGTAAGCAAATGTAACCCTTCCTGCAGCTTGCAGCCGTTAAAAATAAGAAAAGCTCAGCCATGAATTAAGTAAAGCTAGCTTACACACACACACACACACACACACACACACACACACACACACACACACACACACACACACACACACACACACACACACACACACACACACACACACACACCAATTTGAATGGCAGATCTTGCATAGTTAAACTGAATGGCCAAATAGCAAACTTTCCAGCTCAGCAGAATTTAAAATAAAGAAATACAGCCCGACAATGATTAATGCAATCCAGCCGTTGAGTGAAATGGTAGAACAAATGCAAAACAATGAATGGACTTATAAATTAATTGCAACCCTTGGCCAGTAGCTAAGATAAACTGAAATGGCACACACTCCCCCTACCCTACCTAATGAGCAGAGCAGATGAAATAATATACGTAACACTTGGCCAGCAGATAAACTGAAACAAATACAATCCAGCTCAGCAGCAAATACACTGAAATGGCCCAACACCAGGAAGTTGCGGCAAATAAACTGAAATGGCCCAACAGCAGAAAAAAAACTTGCACACTTGCCCAGCTGTAAAATAAATAAAGAAATACATGAGCAAAATAAATTACACTGTTAGATAAGCTAACACTTTTATTACTTGGAGGCTGGGCGGACTAAAACCTATGTACATCTGTCGCCATTGCTGTTTATATTCCCTACCCTATTTCTCTCCAGTCCAGCAGGTAGTAGCTGATGTCATCACACACAACCCTGTAAGCTGATGATGGGTGGTGATATCAGCTATACATTTAAAGTGGTAAACTGCTAAAACAAAAAAAAAAACAAAAGACCAGGAAATTTGAAAATTAAGGGGGGCCACTTGTAAATTTGTGGTACTCCAAAATTTTGCCCTCATAACTGGTAAATAGCGAGGAATTTGGTATGGTTGAGAGGTCTGTACAGCTGTAATCCTTGACAAAGAGTACAACAAATATTTTTGACTCCCCTTCATCCCACCTCTGTACCCCAAATTTGGCACTATCCTTCACATCTCCTGCCATGTCTGCAAAGGTCCTCTAGCAATAGTTAAAAGGTTTCCCACCAATTTGTGATATTGTGTTCCATGACTGATGCACAAAGGCACACAACCATGGCAACCATGTTTACACCATGGTAAGCAAAGAGAAACATTGACAAACAAAAAGAAAGGGTGTTTATAAAACAGCAAGGATAATGTGACATCTGACATTGATTTATATGTGTGCTGCTTCAACTGGTTACACATTGTACACTGCCCAACACTAAAATCCTAAATTACTTAAGCCATGAGTTTGGATGGATCTATGGGATGACTTATCATATATGTTGTATGGACCTACTCAGTGTTAAAAGTAATTTGTACAGTTTGGAAGTCAAATCTATATAAAATGGAATGCATACCTTTCCACACAGGTGGATTATTCTTCATTGCCACAGAAGATGTGTTTGTCAACCATGGTTATTACAGATTTACAGTTTAAATAGTAACTGTTGATATACTTTAACTATGACTGTATGTGTGTGACATGAAAATGTCCTGCATTATGCATTCTCAGGTGTGATGCAAGACTTGTGCCTGACAATATACTAGAAATGGATAGACCTGAATGAATTCAGTAATAAGACGAGTTTGAAATTATAATATATACCTCTCAATACAGTCTGTTTTACAGTTATACTTGGATTATGGGCGGGGAGTAGATGATTGTCAGTAAACTACTGAGTTCATCAGAGATATGAAACTGATTTTTTTATGAGATAATCATAATTGTCATGCTAAACCAGTTACACATGTAATGCTTATCATACATTCAAAAGTATGTATATGCAAGCAGTAATGATACCTTTCTGTCAATCAGCCTGCTATACATAGCTATTAGTATGTAGTATTACCTTTAGAATCGTAGGTCCATAAAAAATATATGATAAGTCATCCCATAGATCCCTCCAAACTCATGGCTTAAGTAATTTAGAAAGTTTTTTGAAAACTTACAGTGGGGCAGCCTTAATAAAAAGTGGAGTGAGCTGGATTTGAAACCTGATTACTTATGTTCTGATCATTAAGTCATTGCACTTACACCTGCTGCAACAGTAAAAGCTAAGCAGCAGGTGTATTTTCCACACTCAGTACTGTCCAGAATGTTGCTGGGTCTGCTTCGACTCTTACCCTGTTAGTGTGAAGGCAAGAGAAACAAATTAAATTTTTCATTTTTTTTCCATCAGCAGTGAACCCTCTTTGCAAATAGGTAGGCAACAATCAAATGTAAAAGGCAATAGAGAACATACATTAATTGTGTAAATACTCATTATGATGCTTCCTCTGTAAAAATAACTACTGTGGGATTTCAACCCCAATTTACCAATGCTCTCTCTTTCTTAGCTCAATGTATTTACATCTTGTGCCACAAAACAGTCAGGTAACAGGTGTAATTTCTGCAGTCATTGCTATCAATGTTGCTGAATGCTGAGCAATGCCACTAAGCATATTTGCACTTTGCAAGGCGACTGAAATTACATTTTCATTTTTAAGCAGCTGGCCATGTTTACACTATTCCACATATCATGCGCATGGAAAAACAAATAAATACAAGGAGGAAAAAGAAGGGAAACAAAGGTTGAATGATCAGACAGCTCTGTAGTTGAACCATCACACTACTGCACTTACATAACACAGATATACCCCCGGATTCATGAAGCTCGGCGCAAGGCCGGTGTAAGGCCTGCGCCATCCGTGGGGCATATAAATGGTGTAGTAGTGCCATATGCATATTAATGAAGGTGCGCTGCCACCACATCCACATGTATAGGACACGTGCGTGAGTGCATAGGGCGTTACTAAGCTGCACCTGGAGGCATGTCAATGTCGGCTGGCGATGAGCAACCTAAACTGCTGAATATTATAGCCTGCCTGCAATAGTTATCGCACCTATCAGTGTCCGTGGATAATGAAACGTATGCAAAGCATGCAAGACAGTTCCCAGCCACACAAAATGGAGAACCAAACAGAAATGCACACAACACAATATGAGTTTCCGTCCATGGAACAAATGATATTTAAAATTGTGTGTCCGTAACCAGCAGTCCCACAGTGTTAGTGATAGTACACAGCTGGGCAGTTGTGGCTAGATAACAACCATAAAGAAACCTGACTGTCCAAATTGTATACCAAACACACACAAACATATATATATTAAAATGTGCTATACACATGAACAGGAACGTAACCGGCACATACACATAGGATGCTATATGCGGAACCGGGATATCCAAAAGCAGAACCCATGCATGCAAATGCAATACGCAACAACCTCTGTATAGCACATAACCCGCACCCATGTCCGAATGTCCACCAAATCCAGCTACCAGCCTTGCGCAGCCGTACACCTACACATAGCGAGTATTCCCCATATGTAGAAGGAAGTGTCGTCCTAGGCAGTGTCAGGATTGCAAATATGTATGCCACGTTTGTAAACATCGCCCGCGCATTCATGTTTCGGCAAAATGTGTATACATCCCGCATGGGATAAGTAACCTGTTGAAACCCCAGAGTTGTTTACACGCCACGGTGTCCACTACTGTACACATCTGGACAAAACATGTATCGTGTAGTCACGGTACTGTTCAGTGTCTACACAGACATGCAAAACATACTACACAGGATGGAACAGCTGTCCACCATGCAGGTCTCCCCACTAGGGTTGCCACCTGTCCAGATGCCCAAGGTGGGACATCCCTTGTAGAAATGTGAGAATTAGCAGGATAAAACATACCCACGGCCAGTGCAAAGGACAGCATTACACTTGTTTGTCAAGATAAAAGCTTATGTCATAGCATGTGAATAGCTTATGCTAACCCAAATAATAGTTATGTGTTTCAGATACAAAATACCTGTATCAAGCAAATATTAAAGAAAATAAGAAATATACCTGTGTCTTAAAATCACAGGACACTTGCCATGTCTTAGGTGTCATCGCAGGACACAACTGTCCAAAGTGGGACTTCCCCTCACAAAGAGGAAGAGGTGGTAACCCTACTCCCCACTGAATTATCGACAGTATATATTCAACCCAATCACATACCGACACCACCACTCAACCTATAACAGCAACAAAATGTGGACAAAGCCTAAAATGACGGGTGGACAAATAGGGATAGATGTAAGTACTGCTCTCACAAACTTCGAAAGTTCACAGAATAATAGTATGTACATTAGCATGAAATGTTGTGAAGGATGTGGGGTAGTCCCTGAGTATTACAGAGGTCCGTACATTTTTACCGTAACAAACCTTCACATATGTTTACTGTACTACTGCATACCTGTAGTTAATTCTTAGCTAATTCATGTCCAAAATAATAATCCTCGTATGAATGAATACAGGAAATAGTCAAATGTGAATGTGAACACCACTCACCGTGGATAATGTATTGTAACCACCCCCACCCATATTATGTATTGCCAACATTATAAGCTGCTGACAGGTGCCCAAACACCTGTGTCTGTAAACACAGGTAAAATAATGTGAATGGGAACACCAACACCGTGGATTATGTATTGTAACTACCCCCACCCATATTATGTATTGCCAACATTATAAGCTGCTGACAGGTGCCCAAACACCTGTGTCTGTAAACACAGATAAAATGTTTAAAATAGACAAACTCTGTCCATGTGCTTTGTCTGACATTTGAACATGGTCAGGTCAGTTCCGTTCACCAGGCGGACAAGCCTAAACCCAGATCACCACATGAACACCCTGACAATTAAATACTTGTATGTGTCAGAACTATAAGCCTTGGGGTTGTGAATATCCCTGCAGTGATGAAATATGCAGTTTGGGTCCAGAGCAGTAGAGAATAGGGAATGTGTAATATGCAGTACCGCATTTTTCCCAGCAGGAGAATGGATGCCTGTGTTGTAAGTGAAGCGGTGAGGCATATGTTAATGTAGCTATGTACTATGGGTATGCATATAAAAGAGTCAGAACACCAAACGTATAGTGGTTACAGCATGCGGCCAACGTGAATGCAGTCCCGGTTCAACTACGACTACAGCACATATAATGTTAAAGTGTAATGAATACGTTTGTGCTGTACAGACATTGAAATATGTAAAGGTGAATGTGTGTTTCACATATGTCCATTAACCGGATTACAGATATTTTACTGGTACTGTCACAAGTAATAAAGCCCACGTAAGCACAAAGACTTAGTAAACATATGTAACCCACAATAACGATATGCATGTGCGCCTGCGCGTAACCCACAATAAGGAAATGCAAGTGCGCCTGTGTGTGTGTAATCCACTCACAGCATAGCAAATGAATGCTGGTGTCTACATGTAATGTCTATATATGGATATATACATTTGTGTATAGATATATATATCCACATACTTAAACTAAATAAATATATGAAATAAAGAATGTACAGACATATATATATATATATATATATATACATATATATATATATATATATATATATATATATATATATATATATATATATATATGTGTGTGTGTGTGTATATATATATATATATATATATATATATATATATATATATATATATACACTCAAACACATACAACATCAATTGATATATACCTAACAAACATATAAACAAATGTCCTCGTAGATATAACACATGTACACAAATAGGTTACACCATAGCTAGTATGGATACACATAACAGACATGCAATTAAGGTAAATACACTGCTGCTCTCAAAACTACTGCCCAGAAAGTATCAGAGTGCCAGATCTGTAAGTCCTACTCTTTAAACATGGATATAGGTGTCCTTTGCAGGACTCCAAAAATAGTGAATCTATAAATGCACTGTCCTGTAATGATTGCTGCAAAGAAGTGTCATCCGCAACGACAATATAGCTGTACATGCAATAGTAGCTTGTGCAAGTGTAATAACACATGGGTTGACAGAATGTAAGAGATATGTACCGACATGCGGAGAGTGGATAGTGCTTAGAAGTGTCGTCATAATTTATTATCGCTCACATTAAATATGTGTTATGACTACTGTGGAGGGGTGTCAGGTCTGGGAATCATGGGTATGCAATAATGGGCCTAGGGGCCTAGGTGTTGGTTGGCACAGATTTATGAGGTCCGCTCCATGGGAGTGACTAATATACCTATGTGGGTATAGCAGACGCCTCTAACTTCCTAAAATGAAGAACCCATCTACTGGATATCGTGTAAACTATTGGGGGAAGACGTAGGGAGTTATATTAGTGTCGTGTACGCGATTATCATGGATGTACATGCGTACAAATAAGATGGTAACCATACCTCTCAATCAGAATAAGACATCTGGATAAAGGCATTTTAAAATAAATACAAATAGGGAATATCTCAAATATTCCTCTTACAAAGTCAGAACGTGGATAGAATAATGGATCAGTCAATAGTATGAATGTTTTGAGGGTTATTAATTGTAAACAATAAATGTCTGTCATTATTGTCTAACCCCACAGTCCCAAATGACTTCCCACTAAATTACCAGAAAGGCACAATAGTATTAAAAAAGGAACAAAATCAGATATCTAAGTTTGGGACATTTACCCAAAATGTGTACAATTGAGAGGTATGAAGGTAACCCTGACCTAAATAAATGTACATAACTATTGCGATTAGGTGGACAGGTCTGAAGAAAGACGTGATGACAAATGACAAAACATGTATAAGTCAAAAGCATGTACCTCGACAAATCTGGATGAATACTAATGCCCTGTGATAGTCAATGTGGAAGGTTAATAGAAACAACATAAATGTGTCCCTCAGGGTGCTATGCAGTGTCCCCGAGACAGTGTTCAGTCTCCCACACACGCATGTGAGTTCTGCCACTGACGGAAAGTGCAAATACCGGCGAACACATAAGGTAGATGATAGCAGAATATGTTTTGATCAGCACCTGTTGGCTTTTGTGAGGAACACAACACTCTGGGCGGGTGTGTCCTACAAAAGGAATGTAATGGCATCTGGCCTGTGATTTCTCCATATATTGTTTGTAGTGGTGTAATAAAATGACATATCTTGTATCAGAAACAGATACATGTTATAGGAAACAGTATCATCGACTACACCACTACAAGACAAATCTGAAGGTATGAAAAGTGCTGAAGTAGTCAGTTTAGTATTGACCGCAGGTATGTGTGGACTTGTCAAATGTCACAGCTGTACATATAGTTCCTATAGGGCTGTCACCTCTACAAATGATGAAAGTGGGAGGTGCTCTGTAGAAATGACAGACGTAGCAGGTCAAAACATACCTACAGCCATGCTTACTCCACAAATAGACATATTAGCACACATCAAAGCTTAGGCCAGGATTCACGAAGCTTTGGTCGGTGTACGAGTAGAGTAAGAGTAGAACAAGGCAAGATGTCCGCCGAGCTACTCAGCAATATCCTGTAGGGGCGTGTAACACAGCCCCTCAAACGAACGTTGCACGGACAATGTTAGGATATGCAAATTACCCCATGTGTAGGTTAAAGCTATGCAAATGATGTAAAATATGTGATACATGAAACAGTAAGCTGTCCATGCAAGAGTAGAGGTATGTGCAGAAATGTACACGGATGTTAACCGAGTAACGTTCTGCAAGTAGCTAAACGGAGCAATGTCATCTGCAAATAAAGGATGGTTTAGTTGAAGAAGCATGCCAATGGCCAAATATAGGCCAGTGGCATGTATTCCCATTGGAAATTAATAAAACTCTAGTTGTCCTCCCCCGATCTCTGAGTACATGCTGTGCATACAAAACAAGACAAATATGTAAAATATACATACAAATTGTAATGTCAGTTAAAAGTTATTGCGTCATGCAGGTGAATGGCATGCTGAAGACAACATGGCTACTGAGTAGTGGTTGCTATGTGTGGAAGTGCACACTCAGAGATGTAACCAAGCATTAGTAGGCAATCCTATGCAATTGAGGCTGAGGACAGTGAAGCACAATTTGTCATACCATATGGGCCAAGCCTCTACAGTGTAAGAGTAGGTGAAGGGGACTATCAGCGTAGAAGATAGGTGACATCATGAGTGTGTATGTATAAAACACTGTAATCTTATTGGAGCAGTGTGTCACATGTCTGCTGTCAGTGACTCATCAGTGGAAGAGGAGTGTTATGATTTATCCTAGGTAAAGTCAGTAAACTGACGGTGTACGCCATGGATATCACTGAAGCTCCTTGCAAACCTGGTGAAGTGTGTTTGCGCCCGTGCAAGCCTGTAAGCCCGAGTAAGCATGTGTGCATGTGTGTCAGCCTGTGTGCGCAACTTGAAGAATGAGTAAGCTACTGTAAGATTGTTGAAGCCCATGTAATGTTGTGTAAGCCAGTGTAAGTGTTTGTATGCAGGTATAAGCCTGTGTGAGCACGTGGAAGTGGATATGCACTTCACTGTGCTCCTATGCGCGGCGTCGCTCACTGTGGACACAAACAGTGAAAAGGAAGGTAAACAAATAGCAGTAAGTTAACCAAGGAGAACTACCACAGCTAGCAGGTGAAAACAATCAGAATGAGTATATTACATAGCCAGTACAGTAGGCCAGCACAGCACAGCACGTACAACTCTACAAACAGTAGTCCACCATGTTATTCTCAGACACACTGCAACACTGTAGTATACTAAGAGAAGTGCAAACTGTAAAATCTTAACTGAGACAACATAATGTTAGGGGCTGCCATTGCTATTATACATCAACATATGCAACATGTAGAAGGTTGTGCCAATGTGAATGCTTCTCAGCATCACACAGTGAGTAGACATAGAGGAGTGTGCAGGCACAGGGTAAACTACCAGGGGCTACATGAGCTGGAGATAGTAGAGCGCTATAGAGTGGACAGAGACCTCCTGCAGAAGATTGTGGATCTGTGCAGGCCATGTCTCACACACAGACCCAACAGAGGGAAACCTATCCCAGTGGAAACCAAGGTATGTGTTGCCCTAAGGATACCAGCAACAGGTACCTTCCAGAGATCAACTGGTGATATGATGTGGATTTTACAAACATCAGCATCCAGGGTACTGCACCAGGTCATGAAAGCCATGTCAGCACATGTCAGTGATGATGTATATATCCCCAATTCCCGTAAGGTATTGGGCAGCAATATGTGTCGTTTCCACACAATAGTGGAATACCCTAAGTACTGTGTGCAATACACTGCATGCACATATGCATCAAAGCACCAGCCAGTGAGTGTGGTAGGGCCTACATCATCCACAAGGGCTTCCCCTCCATGAAGTGGCGGTTTGTGTGTGATGGCCAGCCCGTAATAATGAATGTGTGTGCTGGATGCCCTGGAAGCTGCAATGCTTCCGATATGTGGCATCTGACGCAGCTGTACAAAACATTTGGCAATGGGGACAACCCTCATGGTCACCTAGTGGGGGATGCCAGATGTGCAGTTCAACTGTGGCTGATGACACACATCAGAAATGCACACACACATGAACAGGAATGCCATAATGAGGCACACGCACATACAGAAACCTTACTCTAGCATGTGTTTGTGTCGCTCAAGTTACAATTCTGGTGCCTGGACACATCTGGTGGAGCATTACCACACTTGTCAACTACATGTATCAGAATTGTCTGTGGCCTAGGTCATCTGTGTCACACACACACACACACACACACACACACACACACACACACACACACACACACACGACAGTTTATATACATAGTGTGAGTGACTGTTCATGTATGTGTAATACTGCAGAACAGTTCAAACACAGCAAAGTATGTCAATAATGGACATTCATCATAGTTGTACAACCACCTTGGAGGATATGCATGCAGAACTCTCATTGCATATGTGACACAGTGATGTACTTCACAATACCATTGTAAATGCAAATATCAAATGACAAATGACATAGCACATATCTATATGTACACATTGTTACCCATTATACATATTGGGGTATAATACCTATGTGTTACTGTTGGTAAAGTATGTGTAGTAAATGTGGATAACTGACTCTGTTTAGCCTTATAGGTGTTCAGCATGGGTTGGATAACACGTATCTGTCTGTATGATACCTTTGTGTAGACTAACTGTGTCATGTGCAGAATGCATTCTAGGACACAGTATGAATTTCCAGATGTGGACAGGAATATCCCTATTGTCTTTGCTTGTAACTAACATGGCTACATGGCAAACAGTAATGGTCCCAGCAATGTGTGGCGGTCAATACCAGTGCAAACTGGCATAGTATAGTACATGTAGGATCCACATGCTACTGTGTGTCCTACATGTGTGGGTCAGTTGTGAAGATATCATATAACAATTGGTCAGTCAGACTGTTGAGGTCGTGTCTACTACCATAATGCAAAACTATGACAGATAGTAAGAGTATCACCCACAGCACCATGTAAAACCATAGCAATCACACATGTGTAGACAAGTACAACAATATGTGTAGTATAATGCATACTGGCCACCAATAGAAAGTATGATGTGTTAACAGTGTGAAATACAGGGCATGTCACCATTCCAATGTGTCCACTATACATGTAGATGCAGAGAGTGCACCTTCACCATGTTCACATATAGATACATGTAAATCTGTACTACACACATCTCACACGTACTGCACACTCTGTAACACATGCTGCCAATACTGCACACGTCAGTCAAATGGCACATGGATGGATAATACATCTTCAGAATTAACAGTGCTGTACTCTATACTACCTTGATGATCATAGCTGGAATGTATCATGCCTGCTTACATACACCTAGAAGGAAATCACACTTTGTGTTAACAACATTGTAACATTATTACAGTGCTATGAAGCCACCCTGTGCATCAGCATCATGTTAGTCCATACCTGCATCAATGTTACACATTACAAGAGGTGGCACAGGTGTCATCATATGCACAGGGTATGTAGTTTCTTTTCCTGAGCCTGTCAATGAACCAGTCAATCAACATGTATGCATTTGTGTGTGTGTGAGGGACAACAGGTTTTGCATGGCCCAATGTTGATGCAATGTGTGTGTGTGTGTGTGTGTGTGTATGTGTTATCCCTAGCTGTTTGTTTTATGTGTGTCTCTGCATGTACACTGTTTCAGCATGTGTCAGCCATATACTGGAGGTTGTGGGACAGTCACAGACTGTACCTGCCAGACTGTACAGATCGCCATTCCTGGCCATGGACACCCCTCCATGCATTCAACCATAGTCCAGTTCTGCACCTGGCAATGTATCCACATACATACATGGGATCTGTATCACAACCTGTGGATAAACGGGTGTCAGTAATGTTAACCTGATTTGAATAGTATTGCCATGTAATACATAGGTATATGAGCCATAGTCATCCTCCAAAGTAATAACCACTGCTGACTGCTGCTGAGATGTGCACATGACCGTTTAAAGGTGCTGTACTATCATTGTTTTCAATGTCCCTGGTAATACTCAGCAACAAAATAACTGGTCACTACACAACTATAACCCAGGATCACTACAGCACACAGTATGTGCACTATCACAGAGCCATAGCATATTCAGATACATCCAAGGTGAACATGTACAGACAATGCAGCACATTCAATAGTGCTTATATCCACATACATATTACAAAGATATATATATATATATATATATATATATATATATATATATATAGATATGCACAAACACACACACACACACACACACACACACACACACACACACACACACACACACACTTGGAAGGGCCGGGAGTTGAACATACACCTACCTACTCTAACACACTACAGCATTGCGCATTTACAGAACGCACTACCGAGATTACTGAACACAGCACTCCCAGAGGCATACTTCTAGGTGGGTGACATCATCCGCAAGGGCAAAGACGCCGATGGGGAATGTATGTGTTGTGAGGCATCTAAAAGCATTACTGTGTCCCCAGGCAGCTGGAAACACATACACGCACACACACACACACACACACACACACACACACACACACACACTTGGAAGGGCTGGGAGTTGTACATACACCTACCTACTCTAACACACTACAGCATTACGCATTTACAGAATGCGCTACCGAGATTACTGAACACAGCACTCCCAGAGGCATACTTCTAGGTAGGTGACATCATCCGCAAAGGCAAAGACGCCGATAGGGAATGTATGTGTTGTGAGGTATCTAAAAGCATTACTGTGTCCCCAGGCAGCTGGAAACACACACACACACACACACACACACACACACACACACACACACACACACACACTTGGAAGGGCCGGGAGTTGAACATAGACCTACCTACTCTAACACACTACAGCATTACGCATTTACAGAATGCGCTACCGAGATTACTGAACACAGCACTCCCAGAGGCATACGTCTAGGTGGGTGACATCATCCGCAAAGGCAAAGACGCCGATAGGGAATGTATGTGTTGTGATTCATCTAAAAGCATTACTGTGTCGCCAGGCAGCTGGAAACACACACACACACACACACACACACACACACACACACACTTGGAAGTTGGAAGGGCCGGAAGTTGGACATACACCTATCTACTCTAACACACTACAGCATTACGCATTTACAGAATGCGCTACCAAGATTACTGAACACAGCACTCCCAGAGGCATACTTCTAGGTGGGTGACATCATCCGCAAAGGCAAAGATGCCGATAGGGAATGTATGTGTTGTGAGGCATCTAAAAGCATTTCTGTGTCCCCAGGCAGCTGGAAACACACACACACACACACACACACACACACACACACACACACACACTTGGAAGGGCCGGTAGTTGAACATACACCTACCTACTCTAACACACTACAGCATTACGCATTTACAGAACGCGCTACTGAGATTACTGAACACAGCACTCCCAGAGGAATACTTCTAGGTGGGTGACATCATCCGCAAAGGCAAAGATGCCGATAGGGAATGTTTAGAGAGTGAGCAGTCTGAAAGCATATTACTGTCCCAAGGTAGACGTACACAAACACGGCAGTGCTGTCATCAGGCCAACTAAATATCTACGGAGCACTACAACACTAAATAGATATGGGATACGTCACAGACAGTACACCCTTCGAGAGAGCAACCAGTGTGTTCAATGTAGGCATCCATCGTGACATTGAAATTGGACATCTGTTGCCTGGATGACCACCATGGCTATACAGGATGTCAATGGCCATGCCCACACACTTAGTATCACACGTCTGTTTGGAATATACTGTGTGTCCATCTACACAATGGCGTACTGGGCATGCTCACACACTTAGCAGTTGCAAAGGGCCATCTTGCATGCACACGGAGTCTAATCACGGAAGGGAGCAGTGTGGAATGTACTGTGTGTCCATCTACACAATGATGTACTGGGCATGCTCACACACTTAGCAGTTGTAAAGGGCCATCTTACATGTACATGGACTCTAATCACCAGTTGCAAAGGGCCATCTTGCATGCACACGGACTCTAATCATGGAAGGGCACAGTGTGGAATGTACTGTGTGTCCCATCTACACAACGGCGTACTGCGCATGCTCACACACTTAGCAGTTGCAAAGGGCCATCTTGCATGCACATGGACTCTAATTACGGAAGGGCACAGTGTGGAATGTACTGTGTGCCCATCTACACAACGGCGTACTGGGCATGCTCACACACTTAGCTGTTGCAAAGGGCCAACTTACATGCACATGGACTCTAATCATGGAAGGGCGCAGTGTGGAATGTACTGTGTGTCCATCTACACAACGGCGTACTGGGCATGCTCACACACTTAGCTGTTGCAAAGGGCAATCTTGCATGCAGATGGAGTGTACACACAGAAGGGCACAGTAAGGTATAACTGCCCTCACGCACAGGGCAGTCACACTTGCAGTGACCTGTACACACACAGCTGCCATCACAGCTGTCACAGATGAAGGTCACACATGTACACACTGCAGTGTACACTGTAGCTGTCAAGTCAGCACCATGTCGTCGATGCAGCACTACACAGCCTTACGGTCCCACAACACCATGTGACACATGACCACTGGGCTGTACAGTGGTGTACACTAGCTGTGCAGAGTACACACATACCAACAGGGATCCAACAGGTGTTATGCATTGCAATGATACCAGTATACATGAACAGGTCGGCTCAAGACATACCATGGCCCTTACACAGCTGTGACACCTGACTGTTGCTGTACACCAATGAACACACATCTGGGTATGTCATACATGTGATTGTGTGGATGTGTGCATGGACTGCACACACAACACATACATACATAGCCTTTGATGTACCTCATGCATAACACTGGCCTAATCAATGCTACACACGCGAATGGAAGGTGGGCCCATGCCTGTTGAATGCTCACACTACAGGGGGTAGCAGTGTTGACCGGGACACATACCCTTGTACTGGTCACCTGTGACACCCGTGATATCATACCAGAGTCCATGTGTTATGTATGTCAACACACATGTCCAACAATAGCAATGCATACAAACATGGCAACAGGAGACACATGTGACATCTGTACTGTGCATGCAGCAAACATGCATGTGCAGTGGCCGATGTCCATAACATAGTTGCACCTACCTACGACATGCAGACCCTGTATATGGTGACATACAAACAGCACGTATGGAGGGATGTGTGTACATAATGTGGTGAACTACCTGTCTAGATGTATGTGTGCAGGAGGTGGCTCACAGTTGTGTCACAAACCATCCTATCATGCCATGTGCAAACAGTACGCTATGTCGCTGTTACGTGACGGTGCTGACATAATGCATACACAGCGGTCAGGTGTTAACAACTTTATGTCACATGGCACTTGTAACACCCACAACCTCCTGTGTGCATATAGCAGCACATTTGCCAGATATAGCGTTGGTACACATAATGCAACCAATACCGCTGCATGTCTATCAAACGTGTCATCATATGGCAGGTGTATCATTCCCAGCATTGCCATGTGTGTCCGAATGTGTGACCAGGGATGCCACATACCGCGGGGAATATGTCCCAGTTGCTACACATCCCTGTACACCATTGTAGAGATCTGTACATACGTCAGTGTGGGAAGCATGACATTGGCCGGTGAGGTGCATCACACACGTCGGCTGTCCGTACACACATGTGTGGTCACCACAGTGTGTGTGTGTCTGTATGTATGTCTGGTGCTTGGTGTGAGGGTGTATGCTAATATACAGTGGGAAATGATCACTAACCCCACTTGGTGACTAACCCGTAATGGTGATGCATTGCACAAACCTGTTGATGCCATAGGTCCCAGCCATACTGGCTACCTGTGCATGTCCCTTCTCTGTGACACGTCGTGTGGGTGCATAGTACTGTGAGGGTGATGACCACACAGGCAAGGGTCCCCACCTGCACACTATGGGGTGTGCGTTATAGTGGTGTACACCCCGTGAATGCGGCCATGTTCCTGTACTATTATAGGGTCCTACTGATGCCCAGTGTGGCCTCCAGCTACCAAGTGACACCTCACATCATCATTGGCCAGGCCGCTGTGTACAACCCCTTCACCATGTCACCATACCTGTAATGTGTCCTGCTATGTATGTCACGTCTCTGTCCAGTGTAGCCTGTGGCACCGACCACATGTGTCAGGTGCAGTATATGTGCGGACATCTGTGTCATGTTGGTGCGCCCAACAGTCAGGTTGAGGGTACATGTAGCATGCTGATATTGCCAGATGTGCCTGTGAGTAATCCACAGTTACACGTGGGGGACTGCAAACACTGCTACCTGTAGGCACATGCAAGTACACCATAGGAGGGAACCAGGGTATCACAACCAACATGGTGCTACAGATGTAACCGAGACACATACCGTGAACACATCATGATGCATGCTGCACCTGCACTACATGGTATGACTGGTGCATGTCGACAGTAAACAACCGATGTCACATACACATCTCTCAGTATTCACACACAACCACTGCAACATACACATCCCTCACTATGCATACACAGGTATTACATACACCTATCAGTATGCTGTTCACCCTGTGCATCAGAATATTTGTGCATAACCCTGCACCGATGGCGTGGATGACAGGGATGCGGCACAGGCTTCATCATATGCACAGGGTGATATGTTTGCCAGGGGCATAGGCTGCACCAATGGATAACATCATGTGTGTGTGTAAGGGCCGGTGAGTTGACTGGACATGTCGGTGCAGAATGCATGTGGATGTTGTGGAGCCCTACAGTTGTGTTTGCTGTGTGCGTGTATGTGTGTACACAGTTCTGCCATTTGTGATGCCTACACGGGGTATAATTGAGAGCCCCAGATTGTACAGTGCAGGTTGTACAGCTCACTTTGTCCGTCCATGGTCACGTGTCCTGTGCCTGCCTGGGGTTGCACGGGCATTACCAGGTGGAGGTACAGAGTGGCTACTGTCCGACGACACATGTCCGCTGGAACTGTGTCCCCACTGAGACCATCCAGGGCCATGTCCACATGGCCTGCTGTGTCCTGGTGTTGACAGCGCAGCACCAGCTGCACTGCTACTGCTACCGGCACTATGGGAGCGGGCATGTGAGGTGGCACGATCACGTCGACCTTCACTAGGTGGTGTTGCTGGCCTACGTCCACGTGGCCTACGCCTCACTCCTACCAGGTGTTCCAGTACAGACAGCTCCCGCTCGTGGATTGCCATACCTCGGTCAAGGATTCCGACCATTTCACCTAATCGCCTATCCAGAACATTACCAATCTGCTGTTGAGCATTTGCCAATGCCTGGATGTTGTCATTTAGGGCATGGATAGCAGCTCTCTGCAGCCTCTGCCCTTCTCTGTTCTGCCATTCAGCATGTGCCTGTGCCGCCATTACAGTCTGGAACATGCGTCTGGTGATACCAGCTGCTGCGCTCTGTCCTGCAGGTGCATGTCTGCCAGAGGTCCTCCTACGAGCAGCACCGGCCACATGCCTGTGTGGCACATCTGCAGTCATTACACTGACACCATGGTGTGTAGACACACCTTCTGTAGCTACCACAAGTTCCGGTTCCACGCCAACAGACGCTGACTGTCCTTCCTCTGTGGCCACCGGTGATGCGGTATGTGTTGGCAGCAGAACTGTGTGCGGGGTAGAGGGGGACATAGCTGGGATGGTAACCACTGGCACAGATTCAGCCCCTGACAACCCTGCCTGTATCTCATGCATATGTTCATCACCGCTGGTATCTGTGGGGACACTAACATCAGATGGACCGCAGGAGGGTAACGCACCTACATCACCTGTGAATGCAAAGAAATACTGTAAAGTACAATAGACACACACACACACACACACACACACACACACACACAGACACACACACACAGACACACACACACACAGACACACCATGCATGTGATTTGTCAGATGGCATGCAGCATGCCTGCGATACATCAGAGGGCATGCAGCTCAGACATTAATAGTGTTAGTAAGCATACCTCCCTGGGGTGCACACTACAGCAAGCAGGTGTCATATCAGTAGCCATGCAGTTCACACAATCATGGTAGTATGCATGCATCCCCGTGATACACCATGTGGCCCAGAACAGGATAACAGTACACATGGCTGACATGACCTTGACATGTAATCTGCTGACATGTGCATTAATATGCATACATGTTTGACACAATGGTGTCCTGACACATGTACAGCATCATAATGGGCTTCACATTGCAGTGTTGTGTGTATGCCCTACAGATAGAATGCATGTTTAGCAAATGTGCATGAGCATGGGAGGGTAGTGTGAGCCATCTACATTGCTATACAGTGTGAAGTACAGGCACTGTGCCATTGCATGGCAACATCAGGCATGTATGTTGCTGCAGAATGCATAATATGTACACATTGCACAGCCATAACTGCAACACAGTTGTGATGTTCAACAGATCGTATATGGTAGACTTCAATGACACTTCCAGTAGCTGTGCACAGGCTTTTAGGTTGTCCAGTGTACCACATCAACTGTATAATCGGTCAACTAAGGCTATAATTGGACCATATGTGGACAATGTGCAACAGGGTGTATACACATCCCAAGTACTGTGTGGCTACATGTCTCTGGCCATCCTCCATGGCCATATGTGCACATGTGTTGGCCAATTGTGTGTGATGGGCATCTTTTCCACATGTCTGTGTTGTCCCATATGACATACACCCATAGATGTCAGATATGTCACAATCCACAGGGCTATGCAGACAACGGGTTGTATGTTTGGTATGTGGGGTATAGGTCATGCGATAGTGTGACAATATTGCAGACAGAACACTACATGTCTGGGACATATCAGGTGGCACATCACAATGTGTGCACCCAATGCAGGGGCATATGACACAATGGTGACACTTGTGGGCTGCCCATATCACAGCTCACTGTGTGGTACTGTGTGCGTACCACACATGTTGTTCCAATGCATACTACATATACCTCCATTGTAGAAATCCTCCACCATTGTATGCACAGCTGACCACACATGTCACAATGACAAGTACTGTGGTTTCAAGTCAGTGTATCATTACATTTGTATATATTGCACATGGGTGGTGCGACCTGCATATCGTGACTGGAACAAACATCAGGTGTGCAAGTGTTAACTGGCCACATGGCAAATAGATCTACACTGTAACATGCCTGATACTGATGACAGTCTCACCTGCAATGGACCCATGTCTGTGCGGCACGCCAGAGGTACCTGCATAGGGTGACACACCAGTATGAGCATTATCCATGACTGTATGACAGCCACAGGTTGCACTGTGCATGTGAACACATTCACCTGTGTAATTGCATATAGTATGCACATGTGTGCATACACAACGTAGCATACTGTAGTATGCAGCATGTGTGTCCACATACCTGGCATATGTTGTTACTTTACATAATGTACAGTGACACATGCAACATGGGATATAATAGCCATATGTGGACTTACCAGGCAACTCCAGGCTCATTGGTTGGGAGACACCCACCTCCACAATGGCAGCTAGTGTTTCTGGATGCTGTTCCCTGGGTGTCCCCAGACTGGCCAGTAGCTCCACGGTGTGTGTGTGAGTGGGGGCTGGGTTGGTGGCCCACCACCTGTTCCACCTTGTTCCCTGGCGATTGCAGTGGCACACTGTTTTGCATGTCATATCAGGTCCGTGCAGTGTCTGCGCACCTGCTGGTAGGTGCGGTTATGGCCACCCACATCGTTCACCCTCCTGCATAGATCCTGCCACAGGTCATCCCGCTGCTGGGCATGCTGTGGCACATGGCTGAACAACAAGTCATAGTTGTCATGGAGCTGTGGGATGAGGACATCATCCTCCTGGCAGGTGTATGCTGGGAGGCGTGTACGGGACATTATCTGTAAGACATAATGATGGTGACAGGTCACAGTTTCAGAGATGTACAGAGATACTGCTGCACATACATTTCTATGACATCTACTACATCTGCACAGTTATCTTTGCAAAGCATCATGACACTGACACGACAGACGTGTTTGTGTCACACATGTTGCACCCATTATGCATTGGATATCATCACCATATATGTGTGTCACCTCATTACAGTGTTCATACTCCATGTAAATGCTGTCTTGCTGTGGGCATGTCTATTTGCCTGCACTTCTGTTCTTATCTATCTGCACATGCCTCAATGTGTCCACGGTACTACTGTTGACCTGGATGCTGTGTATATGTCACATATCAACACAGACACAGCCGTAATGGACCTGAGCAGTGACAATGCACACATATGCATGGACACCTGTACATGCATGTGTTTTGCCATATACATCTACACAGCACTGTACAACTGTTCAACATCCTGCCACGGATCGTCTGTATTGCACATGTGATAGACATGGGACAATGGCTAGTCAGACAACATTCACAGGGATGGTCATCAACCATAGCATGTGCGGGCACGGTTTCCATGCTGTAACAGACAGCTATTGTGCCACCTCAAGGTGCATCAGTGCCACATTACTGATCCAGTCAGTTGATAGTACATCTACCATGCGGCCATCACACCATGTATGACTGGGATGACATGTGCAGCTTTGATGGACAGGGTTGCATGGTATGGTGGGAGTATGTCGTATATATGGCACAGGGATCTGTCCAGCCTGTGGTGATCCTAGTATTAGGACGGTGGCTGTCCATGACATATATCATATAGATCAGGATATGGACATGTAGCATGTCCATCATCATGGTGTAGCAAATGTCCTTCTGCAAGGTAGACAGCATGCTGCATAGTGGAGGTGTGGATTGTGAAGGCTGGTATCGCACATCCATGCATAGCCATTACCCCTTACAGGTGGTATGTAATCCAATATTGGTCACCACAGTGCTGTATATGCCTGTCCAGTGATCTCCGTGCTCATGGATGTCACCCTGACATGACATTGGTACCGCATATTACTACCTAAGGGGCCTGGAGACATCACTATGTCAGGGGGTGCACTGCACAGCACCATCCCTTACACAGTGTCCATAATGTTGACCACAGCCTAGGTAGTAGTTTATGGGTACAGGGATGTTCACCTAGCAGTGACACTGCTGGTATCATCCATCAGACTGTGCACATATGTCACACACCTCACCCACACAGCCCATTCTGTATGTTGTTCACAACATTGACACAGCTATACTGATAGGTCATGGCCATTCACAGCCTTACATACACAGATGCCTAACATTTGTCTGTGTGGTAAGGGCTACAATGAGGGTGGGGTACAACACATTAACCCTGTTCTACTGTATCTGGCACTGATGTGCTGTGTACATGTCACTCTTGCACCTTTTGTAGTTGTGAGTCTGTCAACAGGCCACTGGTGGAACACTCCTGTGACATGCAAAGGTATTTGTAATCAAATATCCATGCTGTCTTGTACATCTGTACTGCTAACATCTACAGTGCTAATGGTTCATGGACATGCACACACCATACTCAGCAGGGTTATAGTGCGGTGCCATCCTAAATGACTGTCATCACCACTTGTGGGTTGATATTATCCAACACCCTATCTGTATTGTATGGTCATGCTAGGCACTTGTTCAGAACATGTGAGCATGTCATGAGCTACTGATTACTATAGTGCCCATTCAACACCATTTTCCACAGGTACACTGGCTGTCCTACACTTCCCAGATTGCTTAAGGTACAACAGCTGTTGTACACATGTAATGCACATATCCTGTGGGACATGGTTGTATTTACAGGCATGTCCAACTGTCACTTACCAGTGCTACTGCCTGTCTATATGAGGGATATGTCGCACATGTGGCAATACAGCAATTGTCTCATGTACACATTCAATGCTCACCTCCCAACATACGGCACTATAGCCTGTGGGGGATGCACTTCTGCAGCCGTGTTGGGCACATAGCTCTCAGGTGTACCTCATTACAGGGAACGTACCTCATTTGGGGTTCTAAAAGGTGCATGTTCCTCAAGGTTCCACATTGGAAGGGTCTGCCACACATTCATTGTTGTAAATAGTTTACCTGCTAGCCATGGCTAAATAGATGGGAATCATATTAATTAATTGAAATATCTTTTTTATACATAAGACCAGCCTATTTTAGCCATCATATGCCCTTCCTAGTTGACGCTGTTAGTAAGCCAGTTGTAAGTGTTCCACGTTTCGCCCATTTGTCACACGGTATGAGGGCTAATGTTCCTCAGTTTGGGGACAGGAGGCTGACAGCTATGGCTGGGGGTAATGCTGTTGCCAACCATGACTACACCTGAAAGTCATTTGGGGATGTGTAACATTTGCAACACACCCCACCCATCGCATAGTCTCACATGATCTACACCACTGGCCACACCTACGAGGACAACTTGTGCAGTACATCTCCATACTCACTGTAGGCACCAGAGGTAGCCCCCATCATGGAAGACAACATCACCAGCTTATAGCCCACAGACTCATGTGTGCCCATCACATACAGCCAATAGTGAGTTATAACATTCACAACACACCAGTCATAGCTGACTCTGTAGGGAGTCACACTGCAGTTCCACACAGCAGGCTACACAAGGCGTTAGTTGCTTACATTTTGCTGTCGGGTAACTGCTTCTGCAACATAACCTATGCACACATGCCACACCTCACCAGGTACGATATATCTGTCATTCGCCATGTTAGTGTGACTGCCCTGTGATGCCACTTCACAGACTACTTGTGCAGGGACATGCAATAGCTCACCAGTCTTATAGCCCTGAGGGTGTGGGCTTAGCCCTGGGGAGCATTTTGCATTCGTCCGGACACGATACCACTGTACAATGACCGACTTTGTCACTTCAACAGTTGCCTATGCTCCTATTGTCATTCCACAGGCATGTGGTATATGTCTGCTATGACTGTCCTGGTCAAACACGATGCTGTGGCACATATGTCTTGCACCTGTCAGCCCTGGGAGTACAGCTCACATGTAAGGCTCTTGCTGCTTCTATACTGCCTGTCTTGCACAGTTTCCAATAACTGTCACCAGCAGGGCGGTAACTGGCAGGCATGACATGGGGTCATGTGACACAATGCTTGCATCTTCCTCTGTGACGCACGCAGGCAAGGCACACCTTATAATGCACCACTAAAACATCTGTGCAGTGACTGGGACCTGCCTCTAGGCTCTGCAGAGCACACCTGCAATGACAGGTTATAGACAGACCATACCTTTCAGGCACATACCTGGACCGGCACACCCACAGCTGAGGGGTTCCCATATCCCACTATGTTTTGAACACATCCTGACAAGTTGCTTAGCACAATGCATCAGAGGTGCTCCATGTGCAACTAACTGTGTCCAGGACCGCTATACACATTGTAACAAGCGACAGAGTCAACATCATACCCCACCGGTAACATACCTTCTATGTTGGTATAGTGGACAGTGGGCCTCAGACAGCTACTACTGATGTGTGACTGACACTACCCCACACTTCACTGGGATAGCCACTCATGTACCGACACATCCATGAGTCATACCCTCCACTCTGCTGGATCAACCCATACACACCACCTTCAAGACCTACATTACCCTTGGCATGAACACTACCACCATGTGACTGGTGTTACACACCTGGGGATATCCCCTCATTGGTGGATTCCGAACATATGCTAATCGACCTTGTTAGCCACATCCCGGCAACACACCCATCACAGCATACACAGTACATGTGTACTACAACACCTACTACAGACATCTGCTGACAGCGGTTGTTAACATCATGACACCCGTGCAGATGGACAATGCACATACAAATGCTGACACATACCCCAGTGCACTTCATTAGCATGTACACAACTGCATGGATCATGCTATTCCACACAGAGCCATGATGGTACACACCAGATAACAGACACCACTCTGGTGGTCATGTTCCATGGACATATGATGTACAACAGCAGGTGTAGGCTGTTGCACAGTGGTGTACATTCCCATGTGTGTGGTGGCTCACTGGTCAGCCGTGGTGGGGCCACAGGGTCCCTCATCGCATACTCCAAGACTAGCTATGTAAACATGACTGCCACACATTCCGGGGTGTACCACCAGGCATTATGGTGGTATGTCAGTATTTGATGGCAACACCCACATCTAATGTCACATACAACAGTCACTCAGGAACATTGCAGACCCAGGTATTGTTGGCAACATGCTGGAGGATGGATTGAATGCTGACAGTACACCCTCTCACTCACTACAGGGCCGCAATCCATACATGAACATTGTGGTGTCCCTGTGGTCACACCTACACAGTACTGACCTACACTCTATATGTCCTGGGACACTGGCCCCATGTCTCCTTCCAACATCCCAGGCTGTGATGTCCACCAACCTCTGAATTACATGTCTCCCCACTAGGCCACCATATTCAGTAATAGCCTTGTTTTAGACATTGTAGCCCCTGAATGGCACACAGCAGCATTTATCACACTACACACAGGTAGCACCGCATTGCACGAGTGGGACTATAGTCCTACACACCTGACTGGACTGTTCTGCATGGCTATGGGGCACATCATCAAGGACATCATTCACAGAGACATTGTTGGGCTCCCATCCTTTTCTGCTACCCGGGTTGGGCTTGTTAAGGCCAGAGCATGGCCCCTATACATGGTGGACTCCTTTCATACAGCTACCAGGGCAGTTGCTGATGGTACGGGAGTCCACACATCCTACATTGTCCTCTCATTGCCTTTCAGCACCATTCCCCATTCTGGTATTGACAACATACACATCCATCTGCACATCGTACCCTGTGTCTCAGGATGTTATGCTATGTGGCTCATGGACAGGACACACAGTGAGGCCAGCATACCATAGTACCTACTACATGTCAGGTACATTTGGCATGCCACGGTCCTTAGTTATAGGGCCCCTCATGTTCAGTATATGCTTCCCTGCGGAACAGGCTGGCACAGGGGACTTTCCCTGCCTAGCTTTCAAACCCCTACATACCAAGCGCCATGATTGCTCCACCAGCTGATACTGACTCCAACCATACGGGTGTCACTGTGACAGATATATAATATGCCTATCATGGCATCAAGCTGCATGACACAAGGTGGATGCATATCATATTTGCATTACACCATTCACCCACCGACTATCACATGGATGGTAGTCCCCTACATACATATCACATTGTACATGTTTGTAGTACACACATATGTCGCACCCACTCCTGTGGTTACCGTATTGCCACTGTGGCATGGATATCCTTCTACGTGGCCACACCTATCTGTACTGGGTGTGTAGCTGGTACATAGGCACCCATTGTACCTCTGAACTCAGGACATCTACACACATTCAAGGGTACTCCACCCCATTTAGGGTGTACCTTACACAACAGCTACAGCTTTACATGCCACAACATTAACATGCCATGATGTTTACTGAGCTCTGACAGTTTAAATATGTGGCTACACTACGGACACCACATCTGTACACATTTGCATACTACATACTCAGGGGTGAACTCTGCTGATCAGACAGGGCCCATGTCCACAACATTATTGATGGATATACACATCATACGCGACATAACCAGAGGCCACTGTGAGCAACATGCTCATGGATATGTGCACACATGCCACAATGAGTGGGATGTGCTTCTGGGTTACATTCCCAAACCGGATACTCACCGTGCTGTGGAACATATGTCCTATGTACATCACGCAGGGTCACTCAGTAGCATTGTTCATGTGATACCTCCCTTGGTGGTTGGGAGACACATGTAGGCCTGGGATCACTGTAGTGGCTGTACTGAGCAGAGGTGCAGGTGACACCTGGCTCTGCTGTTCACAGGACACTACCATGGAGAGGTGCCACTAGTGTGAACACTGTAGTTGTGCTTACACATGGACTTGCCAGACTGCATAGTACCCCACTATGCACCTGTGCAGCTATTACATGTCCTTTGTGCATGGTTACTCGGTAGCCCTTCCATGTAGATTAGCTATCATGCTATTACTATGTCCCATACCTATAGGCCATATGTATCCTGTTATTGTACATACCAATAGACAATACCTGTGGTATGCATGATATGCCTGTTATGCTGTGTAGAATATCTGTCATATCTACCTATAATATTATACATTACACATATATCACATAGTATCCCATAATGCAAAGCATGCTTGCACAGCGGGACCACCTTACATATGTCATTAACGTTATATGCCCATACACATGCGTGCTGTGACAGTATATCAACATATAATATCCCCTGCCATGGCACGTCCTTGTTGGACATACCCTACCACTGACGGCGGGTTGTATGGCATTGTTCTGTTTAATGTCCTCATGTAGCATCCCTTGTGGTGTCTGTGCTGTGTACCTTGTGTCCCACTGCTGGATGTACAGTTTCTACAAGCGTTAGTATGATTAGCAAGACATCACTACATAAATACCTTTCCCCACTTTATACATTGCAGACACGTTTAATTAATGCAAACCAGGCTATACATACAGTAAAACTAATTAATACAGATCATGCTATGCATAACCTTACATATCGGGCGTTCTACATACCTTGTTGTCTTTACGGCATTTTGTTTCTATCTCTCTCACAGTGTTTCAACTGTTATTCGGTATGAGCATACGGTTTGAATGTCTGGCAAGTGATCCTTATATACGTCGATGCCTGAAACATGTGGATTCATCCCACCAATTGGTGTTCCTGAGTGACTAATTACTTGCATATCAGCTGGGCAGCTACTCCATTCGCCAATTACGCGGCGACAGTGGGGTATAATTGGATTCTCCACTTGGGCGTTGCCTATTTGCCCTACCTTCAGGGAGACGGTCTGTATTGTGTTTTGTTATGTGTAACTGCAACTGCTATGCATGGAGACAAGTATAGTTTGGATTCATGTCCCCCGTGGATTGTGTGTGACAGGTGGAGTATTTGGTTCAACATGTGGGTGTACCTGTCATCCCGACATCTGATAATGGAGTATTGCAATCAAAAACTGTAACATGGCTGTTTGTTCCATTATACAACGCCTGCAATTTTGCATGATGCCTTTAATTGTGTCTCTCACACGGTATGTTGAGGGTTCTGCAGATGTAATTGACTGACTGGATGTTTGTGCTGCTATTACAGTTTGTATTGCTTTAGTTTCTAGTGTGGGGGATGTCGGTGGTTGTACGTAACATATACGGTTTGTGGGCCTTGCATTTCTACATAATCCGTATATATGTGTGTGGGCTCCATCCCTAATTAGAGAGCTAACAGTTAGTAGACTTATGTTTCGGGATTGTATGTTGGGCCGTTGTTAATTGGTTTCTATATCATCTGCAGGTGAGCTTGCTACTTGTATACCTCCGTAATTGCAGCGATATATCAGGGGATATGTGTAAGTGACAGCTATCCCTTGTATTTCTGTCCCAGATATTTGCAGTCATTGTGGTTGTGTTGTTAAAAGAGCCTGTTTGCCATGGGTTGCCACCTTTTCATATAATCATTGTTGGACACTTGCGGGACACAAAGCGGTGTTTACAGGCCAACACGTAGCCACGGTCAGTACACAGGTAGCACATACTTTTATCCTCACTACATACCTATTGTTGTGTGACTTTGGCTACTTATCATATTGCATGTAACATTTAAGTTTCTTACATACAGGCATAACTATTAAATACAACTGTTACATTATATATGGGACATATTTATGTCCTAATATCTTGGACATTTGCCCTTTGTACTGTTTTATGTCAGGACACACCTGCCCAGGGTGGGGCTGTCCCTCCTACTGTGGGACAGGTAGTAACCGTATGCCTATGGCTAGCTATACCCACACCTACCATATTGATCTGCCTCTGACTTGGCACCAACATACACATGTTGCGGACACACACACACATTACAGTCACACAGAGATGCACACGGCATCCTCAACGCTCACTTACACAGACTACGGCACTCACAGACACAGTTGAACACAGTACCTATGTGGACCGTGACACCGGCAGTGGTGACTAACTGTCCCTTCATATCATCATACTATTACTCACGGATGTACTGTTCCAGTACTGTGTTCTATCGGTCTTTCAGCCTCGTGGTTACGCATGTCGGTATGTTACACATTACATGGTTGGCGGTATCCTATTTATTTGTACCTCCAAGATGTTATGAATGTCATTGAACTATCTATTATATTTGCAGATATCGCTGAATCCATCTATATCACCATTTATCCCTCTATTGCCCTTTCTATCTGTATTATATATATGCATATGTATACATATATATATCTATCTATCTATATATATATATATATATATATATATATATATATATCTGGTGGGGAACGTGACAGGCACACAGCACCACCATATGCTGTAAGACTCATGTACTGTTCAGGTGTTGGCATTCCGTGTTCCACTGGCTGTTGTGTTTACAATGTTTGAGGGCTGTCTATGTAGGAGTCACACATTGGGCCACCTATACATTACAATTTACAGGTGGTCATGTTTGTGTGCCATCCATTCTACTGTGTTTGCAGGTGGAGAGGTGTCAGTCCATAGGGGCCAACACTGTCAGAGTATGTTTCTATACATTCCCTCTTTGCCAAGGCGTAGGCATATTGGGCACACCTCCGTCTGCCTACTGGGGCTGGCACAGTGTGTTCATGGTCTGAATCCCTCTGTGCCTGTAATGGCCTTGGCAATTGCGGTGGGCTATGAGGGCCTTCACCATTTTGTCCCTGCTGCAGCTGCTTCCGCAGGATCATATTATGTAGCATGGCACATACTATGACGATGTGGGCACATGTGCCTGGAGAGTAGTGCAAGGCTCCACCAGATGTATCCAAGCACCGGAACCGTGATTTCAGCATCCCGAACACACACTCTATGATGATTCTGGTTTGTGCGTGTGCCTCATTATGGCATTCTTGCATGGGTGTGTGTGCATTTCTGATGGGAGTCATCATCCATGGCTCCAGTGCATAGCCAGCATCGCCCACAAGATGGCCATGTGGGATGACCCCCTGACAAATACCTGATACAGCTGTGAGGCATGCCAGATATGGGAGTCATGGTAGCTTCCAGGACTGCCAGCACACACATCCATGATAATGCCCTGGGCATTGCACATGACCTGGCAGTTGATGGAGTGGAATCCCTTGTGGTTTATGTAGTGCCTACCCTGCTCATTGGGTGGTGACTTGATTTGTATGTGCGTGCAGTCTATCGCACCCAGTACCTCCGGGTATTGTGCCACACGGTGAAAGTGGCGCATATTGCTGGCCAACTCCTCCTGAGTTCTGGGGAAGTATATCTGCTCATTGGCATGTGGTAACATGGCATCCAAGAACTGGTGTAGTACTCTGAATGCTGATGCCTGTGAGATACCCATTATATCTCCAGTTGGCCTTTGAAAGGTACCTATGGCCAGTATTTTCAGGCTTACACATACCTTCATGTCCACTAGTATGGGTTCCCCTCTGTTGTTTCTGGTTCTCAGGCATGGCCGGCACAACTCCACTATTTGCTGTAAGATGTCCCTGTCCACCCTGTAATGCTCTAATATCTCTAGGTCATGTAGCCCCTGGTAGGTTACCCTTGGTCTGAACACTCTCCTTCTCCTCTGAGGCCTGCGGTGGTTGTCAGCATCATCCTCCACAACACCGTCAGTCTCTAACACATGCTGATGAATCACAGCTATGGCAGCTCCCAACATGTTAATTTTAAATGTTCCCCATGTGTTTACACCTATGGTGCGGTGTTTGGGAATACACAGGTGTGTGTTGGGTGCTTTCACACTTTATACTATTGTGCTGTGAACACCGATGATGTCATAGGGTGTGTATGTATGATTGTAGCTACAGGTTATCTTATGTGTGTTACTGCCGGAACTACTATTGTGGTGCCTTTGGTGTTGAATTACATTTGCCTGCCGTGGATTACCTCTTGACCTTTCCTTTACATTTCTGTGCATTGCACCTACCATTTTCTGGCGTGCATCCTGCAGCCTACTTTCATTTGTACTTTCCTGGACCTGGCGTATTTTGCGTTATGTGTGCTACTGCCAGTCTGCTGTCGGTTTGCTTTGCTCTGCTGTGTCAGGTCTCCTATCTTTGCAATCCAATACCTCCCCTCCTTTCTTTGCATTCAAATGCCTCCCGTATCCTGTTTTGCAGGTTTCTGCAAGCGAACGTGTCAGCTGCCTTCGATTGGCCTTCGTGGGTTGATTGGTGTTGATTGCTCATTAGTACTCCACTTACCCTACTTCCGCATTTCCTTCTTTTCTTCCCTTGACCTTCCTGTTTCTGCTATTGTTTGCGGCGCGTGCGTCCGATTACTGGGTTTCAGGCACGTTTTCATCCTCATACACATGTGCTTTTGGCCACCATGTGTGCTCTCAGCTAAACGATTCCTCCCCACCCCTGTCCTGCAGCTTTGCTTAGCAACGGACAGGCCAGATTTGCAATGCTCCAATGTGCTTACTGCTACCGTGGCACACCCCTCTGCTGATGTCATGTATCTCCTCTGAGCCACTCCTCGGTGCTATACCGCTGCGCCATATGGTACAACCTTCATCCGTTGGGACATTTGCGATTCAGTATTATCTGCCTCATTTGTATGGCATTGACTACTAATTCATAGTTACCGCGCCGAACACTATCGCAAGCCCTTAGCAACCCTTGCACCTTGGTTGTGGTGTTCCATGCCTACCATTGTGTATTATGCTGTAAACCTGATTTCTATTACGTTGCGATTTTATGACATTTTTATATTATTTCTTTTTGTTACAGCTTCCGCACACATGCCCTGCGGTTGTGCTGTGCGTTACTGTGGACATGACATTAAATGTTGTTATTTACGTGTTGTGCATCTTTTCTTATGCCATTGGCTGTGTATTTCACCATTGGCATATGTTAATGTTGTGATACCTGGTTCTGGCCCTCTTCCATAGCTCCGATGTTCTGTTTGGGAAAATGTAAACCGTGTTTTTTGGTTTACATTTCCGTGGGCTTACACTACGCCTGCACCACTTCATGAATCGCTATATGCCTTCATTTGCATGGTGCGACACTGCACATGGGGTGATTAGCATACCTACACCGGGGGCTGCGCAGATCTGGCGTACGCCGGTAGTGCACGTGGAATTGGATCGTACCTGAATCGTTCAACGGCCATATTTGGTGTTATAACGCCTACGCTATGCGTGCACCTGGTGCAAGCTTCATTAATCCCGGGGGTAGTGTGTTATTGCTCTTTGCCCAGGCACAGCTTTGCAGGAAGCTTTGCAATAGCAATCAGATAATGTGCATACATGCAATTAACATTCCATACCCAGTAATAAATAGTTCACACATTTGAACATTCTCACTTGATTGTAAATGTGTACATAACATATTAAGTGGAATGAGTGATGACACATTATTTATGAATATGTTTGCAAAACATCAGCTCTGTCTTCTCTTTATATTTTGGCAACCATTCCCTTATCTCTGATTTACTATTAGACATGCAATCTCTAGTGTATCTTCTCTAATTTTTCTTTTTAAGGTATGATGCAAATACATGGCAGTCAACAACAGTTTCAGGAAAGGGCAGGAAACTACTATTATGCTAAGGAAATATGCATGCAGGGTGTTTGGTTTGGTTTAAAAGTTCACTGCAGTTAGTTCCACACTTTATCAGTATATACTCACTGACACTCACTTCATTGAAAGGTGTCTGTACATTATGAGGTTTTGCTGCAGCCAGAATAATCATTCACAATTGCAAGCCATTAGCACCTAAAAATTGCATAGAGACAACACTATGTAAACATCTGCTATGTGAAGTCAAAAGTTTTGTAGTCAGTAATTCTAATGAGTTCACACCTCATTTGCATCTTCAGACTGCTCAGAGGGCTGAATCTACACTGAAAAGTAACCATGCAGTTAGGGAACTGGAAGGGGAGGATAATGCTGTCTGGAAAGCATCTGGCAGAGCTTTGAGTTTTGCCAGATATGGAAGTCATGGTAACTGCCAGGGTTGTGAGAAAATATATTCTGGATGATTCCTTGAGCATTACACATGACCTAGCAGTTCATGGAGTGGAACCCCTTTCTGTTGCTGTAGACCCTTCCCTGTCCCCTAAGTGATGCATTGATATCAATGTGCATGCAGTCTGTAGCACTCAGGATTTCAGGAAAGTGTGCTATGGGGTTGAAGTCCTGCATAGTTCTAGTTCTGTTCTCACAGCTGATAGTGGGGAATATATAAATATATATATATATATATATATATATATATATATATATATATATATATATATATATAGTTACTGGCATGCTGTAGCACAACATTCGGGAATTCACATAGAACTCTGGATGCTAAAGCCTGTGCCACCCCCAACATGTTTCCTGTGGGAAAAGATTTGTTAAACTAAAATTTTAAGTGCTACACATACCTTGGTCTCCACAAGTAGGGGTTCCCCTCATTTTTCCCTTGCTCTCAGGTGAGGATGACAGAGTTTGCAGAGTTGCTGGAGTGTGTCTGTATCCATCTTGTAGTGATCTACTATTTTCAACTTATGCAGACCATGAAAATGTAAATGGGGTCTAAATATCCTTCTCCTCCTTGCCCAAGGACTATCATCATTATTGGCAGCAGCATAGACTTGAGCCTATTGCACATACACATGCAGAAGAACAACAGCAGCCCCTAACATTCTTTCCCACTGTTTCAGTGGCTGCATTCCAATAGGTTTTGGAATACAAGGCAGGAGGCTACACTAAGTTTACACAATTGCTTTATGGCTTGTTGAATTGCTCTGCCATCTTTCATTAGTTGATTAGCCAATAATTCAGCTGCTTATGCAGTAATTAACATGTCATGTTTGCTGTATTTGCTAAGCTCTACACATCATGTAGAGTCATTTATTGAATAAAAATTGGCAAGCTATTGTAGCCACATTGCACAGTGATACAAACACAGTTTTAGCAAGCCATGTAGTGTTTATTGAATCCTGCCCTTTATTTTTTTGCACATTAGATAACCCTTCAGGCTGATGTCGATTTGTTTGTCTTTAGCTTTACTATATGTTCTAATGAGTTTTTCTCCTTTCATTGTATTGATTATTTATGCATGCAGACCACTAGGCTAGTTTGCTCATACCCTACATATTTTGTTTAGTTTTGGTATTGACTGATAGATTTATGCGGTTTTCTAGATGAATGCAGAATTTATTTGCATAAGCATTAACTGCTTCAGCATTTTGGGGGTTACAGTTATAACTGAACATTGAAACATCATGGAATTTTAAGAAACATGTACATTTGAAGCCTTTAAATACTGTCATAGTTCCATTTGCTGCTTTAGAGATTTTGAAAGAAAAGTTACTAGTACTTGGTCATTCTTGATTGTGGAAGGGAACTCAAGTGGAATAGTGCATCTAGATGCTATTTGTATAAGAACTAGATCAAGAACATTTTGTCTTCTAGTGAGCTCGGAAAATTTAATCTAGGAAATTCTTATCTATGAAATCAAGCAATTTTTGGACATAACCAATATTTGAGGCCTAGGTCTCCCTGTTTATCGATGGGTGACTAAAGTAATCCAGGGTGATGGAGTTATCATGTATTTGAAGTTCTCCCTGTTTATTGATGGGTCACTAAAGTCATCTAGGATGATGGAGTTATTGTGTATTTGAAGTTCATCTGATGCATTTAAAAAGTGAACATGCTTTTCAGGGGTCATCGATGGGGTAATGAAACATCTTATAATCTGATAGTTGGTTTTATGTGGAATGAGCTGAATCTCAGTTATTTCAGTTTATGAGTGTGTGGGAATCTGCTGTTAGGTAATGTGGTTTTTAACAAATATTGATACCGCACCACAGTTCAAATTGGGTCTAAAAATGTGGTAGGTGCAAAATTTTAGCATAGAGGGGGTGCTTTCTGTACTTTTATATCAGGTTTCAGTAATTATATATACTTGAATGTTCGCCAAATGTAGTAGGGTTTAAGGGCAGGCACTTTGTTACTTAGGCACCTGATAATGAGGAGGAAAACAACAGTGATATTGTCTGGTGCTTTATTTATATTTTTTGGAAGATTCATTAACTGGACTCTGTCTAAAAAAGGTAAGTATGGGGATAGCAAAGGCCTTAGCCAGTATAGATTCATAGATTAGTAGGTTCATAGATTAGTACTAGGCTAACTGCCCTTGCGAGCCATTTTAAGCCTAGCCAATTATCCCTTGTGAGACTCAAACCCTGCACCTTGTGTTTGTAAGGCAAACACCTTGACCATTAGGCCACCCTCCCAATCCCCATTCCAGTATGTGGAAGCCCTGGGGTGAAAGGTGCAAATCATACTTGACAAAGCAATAGGACAGTGCAAAAGTTCATCCCATTATGACACATACTTGATTGCCATCAATTGACACCAGCTACTCAGTCAACTAGGACTCGCCACATCACATACTCACTCAGATCTTTGCACTACAACTACTCATGTGACACATTCATAGTATATGTAGGAGTAAATGAATTGAAACATACCTCTCTGGACTATATAGATTAAGAAATATATCATCATTTCCTTGTACATCATCATCATTCATGCCAAAAGTAGGAATATACTCAACACCAGAGTATTTCCTGCATTTGTGAGGTGTTTGGGGAGCTTGGATATGTCTCTCAGCATACCCTTTAGGAGGTTGCTTGCCAGATCATTTACACCCATATGGACCACCACCATGTCATTGTTATACTTGTTCATCTTTAGGGTCTTGAAGGGCCCTTGAGGCATGACAGATTTTAGCAGCTGAGTGAAAACTCACTGTCACATTTTTCTGTCCAGCTTTGTGTGAGTAGAGTATGTGTGTGTCTTACAATGGAGTCAACAATCACCATTTTTATTAGTAGAGAGCTTAAACATAGGTATGATTTGAGGAGAGCTTTTTTATGGTGATGCTCAGGAAAAGTTAATGAGTGTGTTGTTCTTAATTTCTGGTAAAACCTAGAAATATACATCTCTCACTGGTACTTTGTGATAGAGAAAGTAGTAGCAGCTTATTGTCTGTGAAAATCAGGCAGTTGCAGCATTACCTGACTGTACCATGTGATCTGACGGTGGAAAGTGAGAGAAGACAAGCTTACTGACCTTCCTTTTAGTCCTAGAGTGTGCAAACTAAGGATATGAGACTTATCTGCACAAAATTTGATTTGCCAGATGTCTTGTTTTTACAAATTATTATGAGTATAAAATATTAAATGCTTCTTGCTTCTTTTTTGTCAAATTCTTAACAGTATGGAATATTATGTTTACTGAGTATCAAAAAATAAGTTTATAGTACAATGAATGGTTAACTATTGGAGGTTCTCTGTTATGGTAGAAACATCTTACAGTAACTTAACTTGAACCTAAGTAAGGAGGTCCTATTTTTTAACATACCATGCTAATGCGTATGGCACGGACTAGCTTGGGGATTCAGAAAGAACCCCATTTCTCATGTTAAGGGCTGTGATAGAAACTCTGTTTCAGTGATGGGATAGTTTGTGATTCAGAGACACATTAGCTGCAATAAATAATAAAGACCTAATTATCAACTAATTCACATGTCTCTGAACTGCCATTAATTACCACAAGTACGGATCAGTATTTTACTGTGGGAGTCAACACTGGTAGCCCATGCATTGTGGTGACAAAGACAACCCTTCCATTCAATCTACTGCACACATACTCACAAGGAAACAGACACGCGCGCGTGCACACACACACACACACACACACACACACACACACACACACACACACACACACACACACACGTCATACCTCGTACACATTCCTGAGTTGTCAGAATGTCTCCAATATCTCTTTTCATGTACATGACAGATAATTACACTCAGTGAATAAAACTAGACATCAGAGTTTGAAACTTCTTATTAGGCAGAAACTGCATTGTGATAGTGGACCTGTTGTACTATGAACTTTTTAAAGTGATGAGTCACATATCAAAACTTCTCACTGGTGTCATCTAGTTTTCCTTCCAACTTTGACCTGAAGCTTCTCACTCCATGGACACTCTTCCATCCCAAACAAGTGTCCCTGATTTTACAGGACTTATGACAAGCCTCTGCTGTTGTCTGTTATAGGCATACTACTCAAATGTCCAGATTTTCACAAAATGTTCACGTTTTTTGCCTCATATTTTTGTTCTATTCCACATAAAATAGTGGTTTTCTGACAAATTATGTGTGTATTTAAGTCACTAAGTAATGACAGACTTTGAGTTTCAGACATCATATCCTTCAGTAAATGCATGCTAATGCAAAAGCTGTTATTCTGGCAACATTCTACATATGTAAGAGAAATAAATAAAACCCATCTGTGATTATGGTTCTTGCTTCAGCCATTATTATGTACTTTGTCCAGATTTCTTGTGCTATGTAGTTGAAAGGTTTACTTATAATTGCCATGTACCTGTCCTTCATGTCTCACAAACTGTTGCAGTCCATGAGTAATACCATATATTGTATTCTCATATATAAAAATAACCTTGTTACTCTAACTTATGGTTTATTGTTGTGGGTTGATGCTACTGTATCTTGTATCTGAGGTGCAGAGTTTGCATTCCCCCCTTTTAACCTTTATTTCTTTAAATCAGTTTTAATTCAGATTAGTTCATATTGTACCTGGTATCTACTGGTGGCACATGTAGGAGGGTACAAAATTTGAATATTTTTTTTTTAATTCCTTAATGATGTTTAGATTATCACTGATATCTAGTGCTAACCTACTGTTCAATGTCTTTTATGTTTATATAAGTGCCTTTAGTGCTCCCTAAGTAGAGTATTCCTGGCATCTAGTATTGACCCAACTGACATCTTGTTTAGGTGATATTAAGGTACAAATGTAAGAGTTGGCCCTGGTGTCTAGTGTTTCCCTCTGATCCACATCTTGTTTTAAGTGTCATTAAGGAACATTGTTAAATATATATCCCAGGGGGCTAGTAATTACTTTTGCCACATCTTTAGAGTTATTTCTGGTTTCTAGTGGCCTCAGCTGACACAGATCTTTGAAGTTATCTGTGATGTCTAATGATTCCCCCAATGCTGCAGCATTTGATCACTAGTCTAGGGGACTATGTAGGTATGACAGCCACAATTCACCTACACACATACATGTACAAACACACACACACACACACACACACACACACACACACACACACACACACACACACACACACACACACACACTAATCCTACCAGTCCACTAATCTCCGCAGGACTTATTTCTTTCACTTTTTGGGTGAACAAAAGCTTTTGGCCATATTCATTGACATGAGTGGCTGCGTCAAAGTCTAACCACAGGAAAGTATGCGAGCTAATAAGCATACGCCTCTCCCCAGAATGCCTCATTAGCATTTAGCATGGCCTTGGCGACATCCCAGTGCAAAAAGCACTGTGGTAGGGCTGTCTCTGAATATAAAAAGGTTAGTCTGAGGTGAACACCATGTGAATACCTTGTGGTAACCTTTCTGAATTCAGCTTTAGTTTTTCTAAGAGTACAGCATTAATCAAAGTGTCTCCTTCTACTGTGTGTACATTTGAGCATTGCTGCACTAAGTGCAGCTCAGAGCAATATAGCTGAGCTAGGAATTTAAACAAACTGATGAAAAAAAACAGCATTGTTTCTTCAGTCAGTAATGCTAGCTTTCTAAAAACAGCAGCAACAGTCCCACAGACATCACCACTATCTCTCAGATTGCGCACACACTTGACTAAAACTTTGCTGTAACAGTAATTAAGTTGTAAATAGTAAAAATGAAGGGAAAGTTTTAACACAGAGAAACAACACAGTAATTAATTAATTCAATCAGGTGACTGTAGCAAAACTTGTTTAAATAGTGCTAAAAATGTCAGAACAGTCAAAATGGAAAGAAAACAGTAGATTTAGTACAGGAGAACAATATGTTAATTCATTCAGTCAAGAAAGTGTATCAATATAGTGCCTCAATTTCCAGCAAAGAAAAGAAAACAAAATGAACAAAACTTATTTAAAAGCACTACGTGGCAGAAATCAACAGATAACAATAAGTGCTGAACACTGTCTGGATTTTGGGCTTTAAAATGAGGAGCAATTGTCTTTTTAGCTCTTCTAGCACAATTGTTCTGATATCATCCCTCTGTGAAGTCTGGTAACAAAGAGAGCAAATAAACTTTAGTCAGTGCAGTAAAACTGATCTAAGAACTTAAGCAAACCAATAGAAAAACAGATGTGATGTCAGTTTTGCATTTATTCTCACTGATGGTTCAGATCCAATCCATCGCATCCATCTCAGCCTTTTACAAAAGCTCAAGGACTTCAGCAAAGCTCTTGGGCATTCTACCTTACCCATAATGCAATTTCCTAACTCACTCAGATCTTGTTTGCTGCTCTGTGAAAGACGTGAGCTCTGGGCTAAGTGCTATTTTCTTTTTTCCTTAATCTTTTTCCAAATTTAAAAATCTTCCATATTAGTTTATTGATAGTCTTTCTGTAATTATTTATGAAATACCTTCCCTATTTTCTGTCATATTAAGAGTGAGTGTTATCCCCTTCTTCCTTTCCCTAGTAATGTCTGTTTAAGTTAGAGGACATTCTTCCTCTTTAAGTGTTGTCCCCTTCTATCCCTTTCATCATCCATTTAAGTTAGAGAAAGATTTCCTCTTCTTAAAAAAAAAAAAAAAAAAAAAAAAGGACTTACCTCTTCTTTCCTAGAACTGCTTACCACCCGTTTAAGTCAGAGGACATTCCCATGTGTGTGTGTGTGTGTGTGTGTGTGTGTGTGTGTGTGTGTGTGTGTGTGTGTGTGTGTGTGTGTGCTATTTTTTTTTATAATCCTACTTTTCTCCTTTGCAATAATGTCTCAAAAACAGGAAGGAAAACCTCTTGGTTTCCAAAAAAAAAATGTAAACAGTATGTGAAGAAGATGCCCCTGAGTGATTAACACACCTTATGTGAGTATTGCTTGTGGTCTCTTCATCTTCAGGAGTCATGCTCCATTTGTCATGGCTGCAATCAAAGGGCTCTTTTGAAGTGTAAGAATAACTCATGTTAAACGCACTGCTTAAAACCCCTTTTCTGAGGTGATTTCACCAGAGTCCGCAACTTCATTCAAGTCAGACAAGTCACAAAAACGTACTTCTTCCTCAGAGCCAAAACAAGAAGCTCCTAGACTGTCTGTTCCAACAAAAACTTTGGAGCAGGCAGTCATTTCATATCCAAGAGTTTGTCAGAGCAGCTTGAACCGTTGGCTCCAACCTCTTCAGCTCCCACCAAATTTGGATATCGGAGTCATTCTCTATCATTGGAATCAATACCTTCTTGGTTCCCATCTCCCTTTTTGACTAAATTCAGTTCTACAACCCTATGTACCCAGTCTGCCAGGAGTTTATCTGATGATGATATGGATAGGGTTGTGCAGAGGCCCCTAAAGACACCAGTCTTGGCTAAGTCATTACTGGATCCGAGCCCAAAGGAATCTGAACTGGTAAAGTCCACCCCATTGCCGCCTGCTCCTCCTGCAATCCATCCCCTGGTTTTGGAGCTGGAAGATTTGGATTTCCAACTGGTATCTGTCTTGGATCCTAGACCTATTGGTTCCTCAAACACGTCGTCTACCCTGAGATGACAAGGATTCTGGGTGTTTTCATATCTGGATGTCTGGCTCATAACTGCCCTGACCAGGCATCTTCTGCTACAAGTCAGTGATTATAATTTACAACTCTGTTCCTCCCTAGGAATTGACATAAATTACAAAACATCTGCTCTAGAGCCATGTCAGAGCTTGGTATTCATTGGAACAGAGACAAACACAACAGCAATGATAGCAAAACTTACACAAGATAGAGTTGACGATCTTCAAGCATTATGTAAGACTGTTGAGCAGAAAGAAATTAGCTTCTGCCAAAGTAGTTCGCATAGCTTCATAGGTTCATAGATGTGTACTAGGCTAATGGCCCTGGAGTCTTTACAAGCCTAGTCCATAGGATTACCCTGGCATCGTGCCACACAACCTTAGTTCCCAGTGCGTCTGTCAAGTAGAACCACTGGAGTGATCCCAAGGGTGAATTTTCTGTTTCCCATCCACTCATCTAGATTTCTCTTTTTTTTCCTCAAAAAATGTTTTATTTTCAATTAAAATAACATTTACATAATATTTTTAAATATCATTTTAAACAACTATATACAATATTTACAATAGCCTGACTTTCAATTATATATACTGTATGTTATTAAATATAGAATTAACAGATCAGTTATCAGAGATACAATATTGATTATTGCAGAGTGTCCAACAAAGATATAACTTTCTTCCTAGGATTATTTACCAATGGTCTGGGATAGATTCGTAGTTCTTTGATTTTTATTTCCATCGATGCAGTTGTCTTCAGTAAAGTGTTGAATACTTCCAAGGTCGGAGGTGTATTTGAATTCCACCTTCTATTTACGCATTTCCTAGATATAGCAAGTATTCTCCATAACAAACACATATTTGTCTTATTCAGGTAGGGACCTTCATTTACATTTAGTATAATCAATGCTTTAGTTAAGGTAAAGGATTCATTAAATAAAGCTTGTAAAAATGATTGATTCCATTCCAATATGATTTAATTTTATTACATTCATAAAAAAATATGAATCCAGTCTGCTTTATTTAACTTTTTACACCTCCAGAAAAAAAAAACATTTGTAGTAGTACTGATCTTTTTAATTCTATCTGGTGTTAAAAATGCTCTTTGTAAGTATTTCCAGTTAAATATTTTCCAGTACTGTGTGTTAGTGGTGCAATTAATTGATAGTAAGATGTTAGTTTTAATTTCTTCTGTTAACTGCAATGACTGACCTTTTGTTAAGAATTGTCAGTATGATGGTTTGGGAATTGTTTTATATGTTATTAACTCTTTATATAGATTTGAAATGGAATTTTTCTTTTCCCGACTATTATTTATAAATTCATACAGAAAACGTATTAGATTTGGAGTAACTTTAAATGAGGAATTATTAATTAATCTGCATAAATCTTGAGTGTACATTAGAATGCTTTGTAAGGTTAACCAATCCTGTGTTGGAATATTGTATGCAGTTTTTATCATATGCATATCTAAAACATTTAATTTATTTACACATTGAAACCAGCAAAATAATCCATTTTGTGCCCAGGAGGTTATTGTTTCCCTATATATTTTGTGAGGAAAGTTCTTAGTGATGGTAAATGGGGTTACAAGGTCAAACCAAAGTTTTAGATCTATGTCTGCATTGATAAGTTTCCTAAAGGAATTGATGTAATAATTAATCAGTGTTGTTTTAGAAGGTTTTGTTATATTATATTGTATACTTATGCATAGTATGTACCAGGGCTTGTTTGATTTGTCTGCTATTAAATTATTTAACAGATTAAATTAATTTGTTAATATAGCCATTGTCAATTCTTTCCAATTGGCAAAATAATTTGGGTTTATCCAGTCTATTGTAGTTTTAAGCACAGATGCTTTTATATATGTTTCTATTTCTGAGAAGTTCAATCCTCCTTGTTTCCAGAGTCTAATGTGATGAGTTATAACTACTCTATTCTTTTTGGGATATCATAAAAATTTTACTAAACATGAGTTTATTTCTTTAAGAATGCATCTTTCAAGAATTAACTGTATTGCTAATGCTACATATAGTATTTTTGGCAATAAGACCATTTTTATTAATTGCAATCTGTCTTCAAATGTTAATATAATTAATAACGTTTCTATATATTTTTTTATTGCTTCAATAATGTTTTTATAATTTATTAATACTGTTTTGTTTATATTTTTGCATAACACTATTCCTAAATAATTTAGTGTAAGTCCTTGTTTTCCTATTATGGATTTATCTGTAACTTGTAGTTCTTTTTTCTTATTTAAAAATAGAAATTTTGATTTTGATCTATTAAAGTGTAGACCTGAAATCTTGTAAAATTTCTCCATTACTTCTTCTAGCTCTCCTAATGGCTGTCTGGAGTTTGTTAGAGTTAATAAAATATCATCAGCAAAAAAGCATCATTTTAGAAATGTACTGGTCATATACTTCTATTCCTCTTATTCTTGGATTATTGCATATTATTTCTGCAAGTATTTCTATAGCCAAAGCAAATAAAATAGGAGAAAGGGGGCATCCTTGTTTAGTACCTTTAGTTATAGATTCTGAGGTGAAAGGACTTAATTTAATGTAGGCTAAGTTGTTAATATATATGTTTTTTAGTAATAAGATAAAAGGAGGAGGAAATTCAAATAATGCTAATGTTTTAAATAGATATTCCCAGTTGAAGGAATCAAAGGCTTTTTCTATGTCTAATCCGATTACAAGTGTTTATCTTCTTTATTCCCATAATCTATAAGAGTAAATATCCTTTTAATATTATCATGTGTGTGCCTGTTATATAAAAATCCAGTTTGATCATTATTAATTGTCTTTGAAAGTGGGATTTTCTTTCTGTTAACTAGGATTGACATGAATATTTTGTAATCATTATTCAGTAATGGTATAGGTCTGTATGAGGTGCAAAGGTCTGATGGTTTATTATCTTTTAGAATAGGTGTTATGAGAGAATATTTCCATGAGGATGGTATTTTTGTTCTGCCTGGACTTTTAGCAAAGTTTTATGAAAAAGGGAGATTACTGTTGAAGGGAAGAGTTTGTAAATTTCCATAATTATACCATTTATCACTGGAGCTTTGTTAGATTTACTTTCTTTTATCTTGTCAACAATTTATTTGTAGGATATAGGTTTTTCTAGGTCTAGTTTTAAGTTTTCTGGATTTTTTTTATATTGATAAGGTTTGTATCTAAGTTTATTTGGTTGGTATCTAAATCTTCTTTTTTTGAAACAATTTTATTGATTTTGATTATAATGAAAACAATCACATAGACATATATGAGACATTTTGCATTATAGGTTTACAAATTGATAACATGTATTTATAACATTTGAATATGAATATAAGATTAACAAAACCAAACAAACTAAAGTATGTACATAGACATCCAGTATTTATACATTTACATACACTTTAATCTTCATTTTGTAGCTTATTCTCATGAATGACAAGGAAAGTCAATTACCTTCATGCAATATGATCATTTTTTCCCCAACATATTTTGTAGGTTAACCCATAAATGATGTTCATATGCCTTTCTAGATGTTCTAGAGATTATGGCTCTTATCAGTAAATGGCTGACTTATTTTAATAAATAAGTAAACTCAGAGAATGTAGGAGGATATTTTGAGATCTAATGTTTCGTTATGATCTTCCTAGCCACTGCCAAAATAGCTCATAGAAGTGAGTATTTAGTTTTCCTTACACATTGTGGAACAGGTATATTAAATATGATTAAAAACTTAGTCAATATGAAAGTGTCTGAAAAAAGTGCTTGTAGAAAATCATTAATGTTTATATATAAAACTTCTAAAGTTAATTATAATAGTATGTATGTAACTGACGGTGTGATTAGGGTTAGTATGTGTGATGAAATATTCTTTAAGATTCATATAAAAGTTGTATTTATGATCTCTAATTGATATGTTGATGGTCTCATTATAAGTTCCATGGCTGATACTTCCCGCTAAGATTTCCATTTAGCTAAATAGGTTATATCCAAGAGCTGTGAAATTGATCTGATTATAGTGGAAATTTAATAAATATTTAGATCTGGAAACGCTATTCCACCATTCTTCCAGCTGTTAGTATGTTGATTGATTGTAATTCTTGTTTTTTTTTTTTTTTTGTGTGACCAAAAGAATCTTAATATTAAAGTGTTTAATATATTTATAAACCTTTTTGAGGGTGAAATTTGAATGGATTGTATTATGTATAAGATTTTAGATAGAATTATCATTTTTATAATGGTTAGTCTTTCTTCAGTAGTAAATATTATTGTGTTCCATTTTGAAAATAGTTCTTGAATATTTTGTAAACATTTGTTATAGTTTAATTGTATTATTGCTTTTATATCTTTGGCAAGAATAATTCCTAGATAAGTAATTTAATCTGTATTAGCAGCATGATATGCATTATTTCCCATCATCCTTTTTTATTTATTTTTTTATTATTAGAATATATGGGTAGATTTTTTGTTTTATTGTCATTAAATGATAGGCCGGACATCATTTGAAAAGTTTTAATTGATTCATATAAAGACATGAATGAGGAGTCATTTCCTTTTGTGGTGATAAGAATATCATCTGGAAACAGTTGAATTTTGGCTATAGTGGCTTTATCCATTTCCAAGCTCTCTATATTTTTATTGTTTCTTATTTCATTTGCCCAGGGTTCCATGATCAAAGTAAACAATAGTGGGGAGAGAGAACATCCTTGTTTGTGATAGGCATTTTATTGGAGCTATATGACCCTATTTTGATATATGCATAAGTTTCTTCATATAAATATTTTAGATGATTAATAAAATTGTGTGAAAAGTATAAGCATTCCAAAAGAATAAATAGATAATTCCAGTTAATAGAATCAAAGGCAGCATTAATATCAAGACCAATTAAAGATAGGTTCCTTTTCTTCCTTTGTGAGAAGCAAGTAATAACTAGGGTTCGTTTTATATCACCAAATGTACTACTGTTAGTTATAAATCCTGTCTGGTCTTCATCAATTAAGTGGGGTAAGAATTTCTTTAATCTTTTTGAGAATATATTCATAAACCTCTTATAATCAATATTCAGTAAAGATATTGGTCTGTGTGAAGAGCAGTATTTTGGATATTTGTTTGATTTTAAAATAGGGGATATAAATGTATATTTCAGGATGGGGGTTTAATATTATCATTTTCAGCCATATTATATACTTTATGTAGTAAGGAAAAAGCCATTTTGGGCATTATCTTATATATTTCAGGAATAATTCCATCATTTTCCGGTGCTTTATCAAGTTTAAGCTTACTTACTTGACTTTGTATATCTGATAAAGTAATTTGTTTATCAATAACATCTATTTGTTGCTTATTTAGTTTATTATATGTATTCTTGTTAATATAATCTCTTATGGTATCTTGTGTTTGAATTTGTTGTGTGGATTGATTTCATGAATGTGACATTAAACTCTTCTTATATATCTTGTATACTATATACTTCTTTTTTCTTTTTTGTAGAATGTATTTCTTTAATATAGTTATATTTATTTAATATTTTGGTCTTATTCTTAAGGTTTGATAGATGTTTAGGATTTATGGAATAAGCAAGAAACATATTTTTCTAGGGTTATCTTCATTTTATGATATAGGATAGATCAATATTCTTCATTTAGTTTATAAATGTCATCTCTTATATTTTTGGAAGACAGATTGTCTTTATTTTTTTTTTGTATAATGAGTCCAGCTTATCTTGTATTATTCTCTTATTATGAAACCATTTGTTAATTTGTCCATATAAATATGCTTTTAAAGCATCTCAAATAAATATGTCTTGTGTGTCTGACGTTGAATTTATATTTATGAAGTTTTGTGTCTCTTATGTTATGAATAACTGAAAATCTTTAAGTTGTGTGAGATATGCTGGTATTCTTTTAATTTGGACACTATGGGTATTATTAATATTAAGTTCAAATATAATAGTCTTATGGTCAGAGGTTGGACATGATATAATTTTGCTACTGGTCAGGTTATTAATTATCTGTGTAGAAATAAATATTCTATCAATTCTAGAATAAGTTTTATATCTATTAGAATAGAATGTGAATTGTATTGAGTTATGATCCACAAAATGATGAATATATTTGAGTATATACGAGTTTAAGAAATATATAAGTTGTTTAGCTTGTGCTGTAATTTTTCTTTTTCCTGACGTAGTTGTATCTTTAGGGTCTAAGATACAATTGTAATCACCTGCCATAATGACACTTGCAGCAGCTGGAGAGGCCACAAAAGTTCCTCACCAAAAGGATAAAGGGTCTCAAAAATCTGTCCTATGCTGCCCGACTGAAAGAACTCCAGCTCTATTCAGTCGCTTACCGCTTGCTCAGAGGTGACCTTTGCCTAACATACAAGGCCATGTCAAACCCAGATTTGATGAATATGCTTCACCTCAAAAAATCTAGATCCATCAGAGCCACAAGGGCGGGAGACTTAAACCTCGACACGGCTATTAATAGGACGTGCTGGAGGGATAGATTCATCACCCAAAGACTCCCTATGCTGTGGAACAAAATCCCGGTACATGTGAGGCAGAGCACCTCGCTGGCCTTGTTCAAGAGAAATCTTGACCAATGGATGGGAGATCGCAGATATACCCCAGGGATTACCTCAGTGTCACTGCTCGACAGAGGCACAGCAAAATAATGGGTATAGTTCCCCATACTAAAGGGGTGGCGTAAGCCACAAAACGATGGGCTAGGCTTGTAAATGCCCTCGGGCAGATAGCCTAGTATGAACCTATGAACCTATGAACCCCTCAGATAAAGAAACTATTTGATTTAGTATGTGTCTAACAGTATTATTACCAATACCAGGTAACCAAGTTGTTAATTAATGTATCTAGTTTCTTACCCATTTCACTTACAACCAAACAGAGCAAACCTTTATTGTCCTGGTATGTTTTGATTATTCTGGGTAATGATAATGTTTTGTTCCACAATATTGCTACACCTTTTTTTTTTTTTTTTTTTTTTTTTTTGTGCACTCTGAGCTTACTATATTTGTGTATTTATTTGTATCTAAGAATTTAATGGTGTCTTTTGTTAAATGGGTTTCTTGCAAGAATACTATATTAGGTTTATGAAAAGCTAAATATTTAAATAGATTACTTCTTTTATAAGGATTGTTCAAACCATTTATGTTAAGTGACATACCTTTCAACATAGTCATATTATGTAATTGCAAATGAAAGATGAGTTAGTAACATATCATTATCGCACATACAATATGAGAATTTCCCCCCCTTAAAATGAATTTGTTCCTAGTAAAATTATGAAATCACATGTCTTTAGGAAAAAAATGTATTCCTTGAGCTTTATTCTCTGTATTTTTTGTAACTAAGATACACTGGATGTCAAAAATCTCTTTTTTTTAAATAAAATCATTACATATACTAGATAAAAACAAACACCCAACAATCCCCACCTGGAGTTATAAACTCCTAATCCCAATGACATCTGTCAGTGAGATCAACCCCTAAACTGTAGCAACAGAATACAAAACTCCACTAATAGTATATTTTATAAACTTTAAATTAGAAACATTAGCATAACCAAATTCTTAAGATACCATTAATTATCCTAGTAGAGTTTTATCTGGAAAGATTATATGTACATAGAAGTTATATCTAATATAAAACATGTGTAACCTAATAGATTCAATATATGATTTTTAAATTCCAAAATAAGTCAAATGTCTAACAGATTATTGAAAAACTATGTAGTTTAACCCATTGCCTTACTATTAGCATAGATAAAAGAAATTGCCTGCGTAAAAAGCATTTCTATTAGGTTGTTAGATATAGTATGTTATCCAGGACACAATGTTATTATTCAAGTCATGATTTGTTTATATGGTATTATATTTTGTAATAACATGCTTGTAACTCTTGTTATATCTGTTCCCTTATTTTAACTTATATACATGAATATGAGAGAGAAGAGAGAGAAAAGATAGAAAAATAAAATAAAACAGGGCTAACATATAGTTAAATTCCCTTATAAACTGTTATATTTAGAATGACTGTTTAGAAGATACAAATGTGATTATAAACAGTATCTCATATAAATATACAATGTATCAACCACAAATGAGAAGAAACCAATATAAACACAAGTATATTCAAAAGTTTTCACTAATGACAAAATAAGTTATCGATTGCAAAATTATTTTCAGTATGCTATTTATGTTATTAAGTTCTTTGCTATGCAAGCAAACATTCTGAAATGAAATTCATGACGTTACTTATGACAGTTAAACATAAAGACTGCAAAATTTTGTGAAGACACTAACTTTGAGTAAGGTAACCATTACCATAGTGTGCAAAGATACTGCAAGGAATAGGAGAGAAAGAAAAAGAAAGAAAAAAAATATATATATAAAGACAAATGTTACCATCAGTATTTACAGTTATAACGTCTATGAATAAAGCACATAGATATTTACATTTTAATATTCTCACTGTTTTCTCAAAACCATCCCCTCTCTCACCTCTTTTTTTTTACATTTTCCTCCTTCTTCTGTTCAATTTTCCTTTCTTCAGATTGCAAGCGATAAAGATATCTTCTCTCCACTCTACTGTATGCCTCCCCTGTATTCTCCTTCCTTAATAAAGCTGAGCTCAATAAACTCTCTAAGACTTATAATCATATTGCCAAATTCGTAACAGGAGAACCATACCATACTCATCACTGTCTTAACCTAAAAAAACTAGCCTGGTTAGAACTCCCAAATCTTCTTAAACTTAATCAACTTACTGAAGCATTTAAAATTATCAAGGAACCACATAAAACCCCCTCTTTAAACAAACTATTCATCCCCTATTCTAACCTCAGCTGCCTTAGATCCTCCAACAGTGAACTAATACAAACAATCAAAACTAATAACTTGGGAGGGGATGCTCTTTACGCCAATTCCATTGGAAAACTATGGAACTCACTTCCCAGTGACCTAAGGCTAACCACCTCCCTGAGTAAGTTCAAAAGCAACCTCAAATCTTTCCTAAAAGAACATTGGCTATGTACCTGTACCAAACCTGACTAATCCTAAAAATACCAATACTACCAATACTACCAATACTACCCATACTATCCTGCTTTTTTCTCTCTCTTCTTTACTACTATTGTCCTAAACTATAGTAACAGGATCTCCTCACTGTAACAACCATAGCTATGAACTTCTACGAGCATATTTACTTGATATTTCTTTACCGACATATAGAGCCTATAAAATCAGCATTGATAATGTCCTAAAATCATATGTTTTTATTAATCTACTTGTCATAGGAATTACTTATGTTATAGCTAATTTTTAACATGATGTCTCTTCATACTAAGAAAATCTATAAACTGTACACACGCAACCCAAAACTTAACACTGTCTCACTTATGTTTATGTTTTCCTTTTTACCTGGAACATTATTGCTACTGGTATATCTCTACTTCGGACTACCTGACCATGTTATTAAGACATTGTTATATGTCAAACCTAAACCTTGTCTCAATTAGGTATACGCTGTACTCTTTTTTCCCAGAAATTTCATGCAACTGTTATGTTAAACATTTTATACCTTACCATGTTATGTTGCCTTTTTGAATTGTAACTTAATACCTGTTTAACTGTGGAGCTTTTCTCCCCGGGTCTCTGCTGAAAAGGGATATGTATCCAGTTGGACTAACCCGGTAAACAAATGTAAAATAAAATAAAATAAAATAAATAAATAACCTTCTTATCAATCATATAATTGACTGTTTTAAGTAAATAACTGTGTTTTAAAACAAAAAAAATACTATTAAACCATTTTACAGTCAAAATTCAGTTCTGCACTTCCTGGAAATGTTCGTCACATGATTATGACATCATCCGGCTGCTTCACATCATCGAGGGAGTTCAGAGAGAGGAAAAATGATTCCACAGCATACAGAGAGTTTTTTAAAAGGATAATTCACTCATGGGGATACTGCATGAGGTAAGCAAAGTGTTCAAAGTTGTCTCCCTTATTTTTTCGGTGGGAAACAGACGATTTTCAGTTAAAAAAACAGTTTTAATACATATAGTCTTACACATGCACATTTCCCATACTAGAAATTGCAAAACTGTCATTAACAAAAGGATTTCCAAACACAGCATGAAAATACTGTTGTAACTCTTCTTACTGCTCTATTTGTCATTTAAAAGCACTATGTTCATTTTTAACTATATATATTCCCTTGAGTTTAGATTAGTATTTAAATAATGAGTCTTGTAATACAAATATATATAACATATCCTAGCTTCTCAAAACAATGTGTGTATAAACATTTAAACACATAAATACTACACTACACCCCTTACAATTGACCTATTCTGAACAAATATATATCATGTACATATTTATTATTTACATTGTGTATTTTGTTTTTACTGTGGGAGTGTAACAAATGTATGATCAATGTTGACCAGTACTGTTATGATTCGAAGAGAGAAGAAGGCTGTTATATGAATAAGTTATTCTCTATGACTTAAATGAAGTGCAGTTAGAAGAGGGAAGAAGGCTTTAGATGTATTATGCATCAATATTACTTTGATTTTAGGGAGACGTATGAATAATATGATATCTATGAAAAATATTATAAAAAAGGAACTTTTTCTTTACTTTATATTTTCCCAATGTATCCCTTCATTTTGTCTTACATAGTAAAATATTAAATGTTTATAACTGTGTAGATTGTAACTGTGATATTGCAAAGTGTACTAAACAGCTAAGTGGTATCATATACTATGAATTAAATACTATGGTGATGTTTGATATGTGGCATGTATTACTTAAATAGAATGAAAACTTAAAGTGTTAATTATAATTGTACTGAAAATAAGTTTAATATGTTATATTATGTCTTCTTAAGTTATGAATGAAACATTATATATGCAACATATAAAAAGATGCATATGTCTTACCTTGTGTTTATATAACATCAAAACAGACTTGCAAATAAAAGTATATTCCACATTAATAGTTTGTTGTGTAAATAGTCTATAATTTTCATTTGTTTTTTAGTCTCTTGTTTTTCAGTAGACTTCCATGTAGATTTAGTAGCCATTCTTTTAAGAGAAGGGTTAGCCCACTCCATCTCTTCTATTTTTTTCCAGTAATTTGTGGTTTTTAACATAGATCAAAGCAGAGTCAAGATCCTTAAATACTGAAGGGCCATCAGGGAGAAAAATCTTCAATCTTGCTGGAAACAAGAGAGTCTTAATCTGCACCTTTTTTCAGTTCTTTAATTAAAGATAGAAAGACCTTTCTCTTGGCAATAACCATTGTTGAATAGTCATTATCGAAGCAAATGATAGTCATTGTATTTTAAAGGTGATTTTGACCAGGCTGTTTTAAGAATTAAGTCTTTATCTGAAGATGATAAGAATTTTACTATGACAGATCTAGGCTGTTTCCTGTTGGTGCTGTTTCCTGATGTGAGAGACTGATGTGCTCTCTCTGTACCAAAATATAAAGCCTCTGGTAAATCTAGAAATTTTGGCAACCATGTATTAAGGAAACTTGACATGTTGTTTCCCTCTATATTTTCCTGATGTCCAAAAATCCTTATATTATTCCGGCATGATCTATTCTCTAAATCATCCAGTTTATGTTGTAATGTGGCATTTTGATTAAGCAAAAATTCTATGTTGCTTTCATTTTCTAGTAGTCTTCCATCAAAGTCTGTTAAAGCTTCCTCAATACTTGTTATTGGGATTTTTTGCTGATTTAAATCCTCATGATGCATATCCATCTGCTTGGTAGCTTTTTCTTTAAAGTTGTCAATTTTACAGTCAATTTTATCAATCTTAGTTGTCAGGTCTTGAATATTGGTTACTAAAGTCTGCAGTTCTTTTTTTAGACTGGAGTCCTGGTTGTTTGCCTTAGTATAACTTCATGCTGAAAATCTCCCAGAAGTGCAGCACTTATTCAGATGAAAGTTTTGACTGGAAATTATATCCAGTTTGGATTTATAAGTAGATATTCTTGAAAAGTATGTTGAATACTATCATATTCTGTAAAAATAAATCCACTATTCCTTGATATGAGACAAATTTCCAGTGAAGATATATTTTCCTTAGTGGAGCTTGTGAAATGGGTGGCCATAGTGGTGCAGCGGTTAGCATTGCTGCTTCACAGCAAGAGGTTCTCCGGTTCGATCCTCGACTGGGATGCCTTTTGTGTGGAGTCTGCATGTTCTCCTTGTGGTCGCGTGGTGTCCTGCGGGTGCTCTGATTTCCTCCCACATCCCAAAGACATTCTGTAGGTGGATTGGATACTTTAAATTGGCCCTAGGCATGAGTGTGTGAGTGTATTTTTATGATTGGGTGGTGCTCTATCACTATGTGTTTAAAAGGTGTGCATTTTAGCTTTTTGTATTTGGACTGATGAAGCTTAACTGCAAAAGCACTTACCTTTTGTTACAATAAATATCCTGGATTGTTTTTTACTACTGGAGGACTTTGTGACTGTGTTTTTCCTGCCTTGATGCCTGCATCTTCCTTATGGAGTATTTTGTTTACTTGAAGAATTAGTGATTGTGTCTCATTGCTATAGCAGCTGCATTTCTCTGCTTGGCTTCTGCCTGGTTCATCCGTTGCTTATCTGTTACATTATTTCATTAATTCTAAAGTATCAAATACAAGTAAATATGAATTTCCCATTAAACATGGAATGAGAGTCATTCCTAATCCAATAGATAAACATAGTTCTATTGGATTATCACTCATACCTTTAACTAACAATATCAAATGAGCTCCCTATGTTAAATTATTATACGGAAAATTTTCTTAAAAGATATATGAAATTCTATGTTATTCTATTATTATTCAATAGTATTTTATATATCAGGATTGAATGTTAGTAGTGTAAACAATTATTATGTTGACTTAGAAAATATTCAATATTTAGTTACCCTTAAGAGATGCCAAACATGTCAGATATGTCATTTTGGATAAATTAAATGCAACAGAGGAGCATACACTAAATAAGCCAACAACAAATAGATTTGTACTAAAATAATTTGACTAAAAGGACTCTGTAGGAGACAATGAGTGATTACCAATGAAATATGAATTTACTGTAGGTGTACTTTCTTCCTTTACTTTCCCACTCTTCAGCTCACCAGCTTCAACATACACTTATGAAAAGACATGGCTTATCAGTGGTATCCTGACTCTGAGTAGAGGCGCCCTACATTCTAGTGTGCAGTGCTTTTACATATTTATAGATTTACAAAGCAGAGTCTACGAATGAACTATGATCACCCTGACAATTCCCACCCTGCATAGGGCACCTCCTGCTTCCAGAATGGGTAATCACATCAGGTCTAGAATGAATGTAAAGGTACCCATATGGTAATCAAGACTTACCTTAGGTAAGTATTAATCAAATTGTATTTAGAGCTATTTGTACTTAGAGAGTTCACGAGGCAGTTAAAATACTCTTAAGCCTCTCCTCCTTTGACCAAAAACAGAGATTTCCCTTCCCTTTCTTTCCCTTGTTTTAAATCAGTGCTAATAAAAGAAATTCAGCAAACACAGGTAAACAGAAATAACATTCCATGGTCCATCTTGTACATGACTTGCAATCCATTAAACAAGTCAATGTCCAACATCACTTTAGTAAACATTATAAAGACAAATTAGAAATGATTTCCTATTTCTTTAAATTTTCTGATAAAGCAAAAAGTTAACAATAAGCTATTTTAACTAAAAGAGTAAAGCATTTCAATTTTTCCTACCATGTATACATTTCTACTTATATTGTAGTGTCAGTAGCTGTCTTTAAAATCTGTACAATACTTCACTTCTTCATAAGTTCATAGGTTCATAGGTAGGTACTAGGCTATTGGCCCTAGGGCCTATATAAGCCTAGCCAAATGGTACCCTGGCTTTTGCCACCCAAAAAAAAATATTTTCCTGTGCCCCTGTCAAGCAGAGCCACAGAAGTGATTCCCGGGGTGAATTTCCTATCTCCCATCCAATCATCAAAATTTTTCTTGAAGAGTGCTAATGATGAGCTTTGTTTGATATAGACAGGTAGTTTGTTCCAGAGAATGGGAAGTCTCTGGGACAGGAATCTCTCCACCCAGCATGTTCTGTTTATTGTGGTGATAAGGTTTAGGGCCCTAGAGTGTGTAGCTCAGAGGGATTGGCGTTTCCTTACATGGAGCATGTCCAACAGCTCTGGGTTTGACATAGCTTTGTATATTAGGCAGAGATCACCTCTGAGTAGGCGATATGAGACAAAGTAAAGCTGGAGTTTTTTGAGATGGTCTGCATAGGGCATCTGTTTAAGGCCAGTAATCCTCTTTGTGAGGTATTTATGTGGCCTTTCCAGTTGTTGTAGATGTCTTGTGAGGTACATAATGAAAGGGGCGTTGTACTCTATAATGGGTCTAATGAGTGAGGAGTAGATTTTTTCATGGATGAGAAACCTTTTGTGATGAGGCATGCCACCTAGAAGGATTTCCTTACTACTGTGGTGATGTGATTATCAAAGGAGAGACTACTATCCACCTGTGTCCCAAGGTCTCTTATCACACTTTCAGTGTTAAGTAGACTACCGCCTATGTGGTAGTTCATGGGTACAGAGTTTTTACCAAAAGGGATGATAGTGCACTTTTTGGCATTGAGCTTGAGGCCATGGCTCATTCAATCATTCCTTTTTCAATTCAGGTTTTGTTTTGTCAAAATGGCAACAATATTTCAACAGCACAATTAATATTTAGACTAATGTCTAAAATAAATAACTTGTCAGTTGCCGATTGATTAAGTTTAGAATGTATGGTTAGTGCAAATATAGCATGTTGGAAAAATAATATGTATTTTTTCGTGTGCTCTAGAGACTGTCATATGCAAGTGACATATATAATGTAGCAAATATAGAGTAGATAGCTTATAGATTCAGGTTGTTAAAGTAAATTATGCTTATTAATCAGGCAGTTTCATTTAAGTTCACAAGTAATTTGGAGACATTTCAGTTGAGTTTTCAGGAATGTGTAGTCCAATATGAGTAACTGAGTCCACTTTTCCTCATAAACATGTGTCACAATTCATTAAACAAAGCAGAGTCTAACATCTGTCTAATAATCATTATAAAGACACATAATTGTCTAGCTCTTCAAACTTTCTGATATCACAAAATGTTGACAGTAAGCTATTTTTACTGGAAGACTAAAACATTTCAATATTTCCTTATGAATATACATTTTTACTTATACTGTAGTGTCAAGAACTGTCTTTGAAATCTGTGCATTACTTTACTTCTTTCAAGTCATTCATGTTGCAGTTCATATTATATTTTGTCAAAATGTCAATAGCATTTCAAGGGAACATTTAAAATTTAAACTGATATTTTAAAATAATAGCTATCAGTTGCCAAGTGAGTTTGTAAAGAGTGTGAGGTAACTGCAAAGATAACATATTGCAAAAAGTAATACGTATCTTTTCATGTGCTCTAGAGACTTTCAATTTCAAGTAACCTATAAAATGTAACTTTTACAGTGCAGACAGCTTGTGGAATCAGCATGTTAAACTGAGTAATACTTTTTAATCAAGCAGCTACATTTTATATAGTGCATATGTAGTTTGGGAACATTTCAGTTGTGTTTCCAGGAATATGTAATACTTGTGTCTTTCGGCTTTTCCGGGTTAGGGGTCGCCACAGTAAAACTCCAGTCCGCTAATGATTGGCAGTAGATTTTTATGTGCCGAGTTGCCAGCCCTGACGCACAACCTTTAACGAAGGTATGCCCATTCACGCATGTCTCCACACAGAAGACGCTCTAGCTGAGAATCGAACAGGGTAACATCTTACTGTGAGGCGACAACACTACCACAGCACCACCACTGCAGTACAGGAATATGTAATACTATGAGTATAAATTATAAGATATTTACAAATAGTCCTATTATGTATTTATTTTACCTTGCTTAGTTTTTCTTCATTTTAATAACTTAAGAACATTACTTTCTCTTGTTATTTGTTATCTGTGAGGCTAAATGCACTTCAAAGGTTCACAGTGTCCTTAGAAACTGCAGCAATTGTTTACTGTTGCTATGGCAACACAAATAGAATGTAAAGAAAGCTTCACTTCTCTTAATCAACAGTACATTTTTCTCTCCTTTTTTTTTTCTATATATTTGTTAGTAGTAAAAGGAAATAATTCAAAGGACATATGTACATGAATGGAACATTTCAGAGTTAATCCTGAACATGTCCCCAATCCCAATAAGCATAACAGTGACTATCATTAATCTAATAAATATTGTAAAAACAATTAAGTTCACTATTCCAATTAGTCTACCTTGGAATAGTGAACTTAATTGTTTTTACAATATTTATTAGATTAATGATAGTCACTGTTATGCTTATTGGGATTGGGGACATGTTCATGATTAACTCTGAAATGTTCCATTCGTGTACATATATCCTTTGAATTATTTCCTTTTAATATTAACAAATATATTAAAAAAAAAAAAAAAAGGAGGGAAAAATGTACTGGTGGTTAAGAGAAATTAGTCTACCTTACTTCCATAGTGGTGCAGCGGTACCATTGTTGCCTCACAGCAAGAGATTTTCCCGTTCGATTCTTGGCTGGAGTGCGGGGAGTGCCTTCTGTGTGGAGTCTGCATGTCCTCCCCGTGGTTGAGTGGGCATTCGAAAGACAGGCATAAATGAGCGTGCCTTCATTGAAGGTTGAATGTCGAGCTGGCACCTTGGCTTTCATGAAAATTTACTGCCAATCATTAGCGGACCAGAGTTCCGCTGTGGCCACCCCTAACTGGGAAAAGTCAAAAGATAACAACAACATTGCAAATAGTCTACCTTAAGTGGTACAGTGGTACAGTGGTGGCAATGTTGCCTCACAGCAAGAGGTTCTCCTATTCGATTCTCGCCTGGAGTGTCTTCTGTTTGGAGTCTGCATGTCCTCCCCTCGGTTGAGTCGCCTCTGAAAGACATGCATGAATGGGCGTGCCTTCGCTGAAGGTTGGGCATCGAGCTGGCAACTCAGCACCATAAAAATCATCTGCCAATCATTAGCAGACCGAAGTTCTGCCGTGGCGACCCCTAACCGGGAAAAAGCCAAAAAGACAAACATTCCAATTAGTCTACCTTAAAACTAGATTATTTTAGACTATTATTTATCTATGCATAGATAGTGAGTTATTAAATATACAGACTATATGAGTATAGTAAATAGGAGAAAATTTAGAAAGGGAGACAAGATGCAGTCAAAATAAATAATGAGAAAAGAGAGAAGAGAGAGAAAGAAAAGAGTAAATTAAGAGAAAATACACATATACTATGTATGTTGATTTACAGTATATATATATATATATATATATATATATATATATATATATATATATATATGAAAAGTACCCTGTTTTACATACCTGAGGTATTGTGAAAACTCTCATGTGTCAACTATTTTCAAAAAATATAGATAAAAATGCCAGTAGTTAGTTACCTTTGTTTTAAAATTCCAAGCATTAAATTTGGTCCTTTAAAGTAATGTTAAAACAATTCATATCATAGAAGATGCTTTGAGAGATTTGGCTGTAATGGTATCAGTCTTTTGCTTCTTCTTTTTGACGTCTGTAACCAGATATTTGTTTCTTTTGTTCTCTTGAGTGAAGGTGACATCCAATCCATATCTTCTGGTACAGTAATCACATTATTAGTTGTAATAAATGAAGAGGCTTCCTCTAAGTCAATAAAAGTCCTCATCTCATTGGCATACAGTATTCTTATCTTAGCTGGGTATGCAAGTTGTGCCTTGATTATATTTTGTTTCAGAAACTTTATCATTGGCCACACTTTTTTTCCTTTGTTCCATTATTCTAGATGAATAGTCGTTATCAAATCTTATCAGGCTCTGTTTATATTTTAGAGGTGCCTCACTCCAAGCAGTTCTTAAAATCAGTGCCTTGTCCAAGTATGAAAGAAATTCGATAATTATTGACCTAGGAGGAGAGTTTGAGTTAGTGACAGGTTTCCCAAGAGCTCTGGGCGTCCTTTCAATGCCAAAGGAAAGTCCTTCTTTTAAATTTAAAATGTCAGGGATCCAGCTTGATAAAAAGGAAATAATATCCTCACCTTCTGTGTTTTCAGGTAATCTGAAAATCCTGATGTTATTTCTTCTCTTCCTATTTTCCAAGTCATCTACTTTATTAACCAACCAAGTGTTTTGTTTAAGAAGCAGTTCTTTCTGTGTTTCCTCTTCCTTAAGTCTGCTTTCTAAGTTATTTAGAGAAACCTCTATTCCTGTTATCCTTGTCTGGTGTTGTTGTAGCATTTCCTTGAGGGTGTCAGCCTGTTTTTGACTGCTTGTTTTAAGATTTTCTAGGTTCTCTTTAAAATCATCCATCTTCAAAGACAACTCCTGTAGGGTAAATGTCATCTGTTGTAGTTCCTTCTTTAAGGTAGCATCCTGGTGAGAATTCCTTGAGTTGCTCATTTTAATAACATTTTTGACAGGAAATTATTTGTAAAACTTCACCAAAGTTTCTAATTATGTAAATTAGTCCTTTATCTATAAGATTTTATACTTTGAAGAAAAAAAAAGAATATTTTTTTCCTGTCTTATTTAACTAGTTATATGGAGCTCTAAAATGCTATTGCTTTCAGTTAGCCATTCAGGCTCAGCAAGATTTTGCTTGAAGAGGGCCAGTGAGGCACTCTGCTTGACATGTATGGGAAGTCTATTCCATAGTATGGGCAGTCTGTGGGTTATGAACCTGTCCCTCCAGCTTGTTCTGTTGTTTGTGGTAATGAGGTTGAGGCCTCTGGAGTGTGTAGTGAAGAGGGACTGAGATTTCTTTAGATGTAGCATTTCCAACAGAGCTGGGTCAGACATGGCTTTGTAAGTCATGCAGAGATCGCCTCTAAGTAGGCAGTATGAGACATAGAATAGTTAGAGTTTTCTGAGTCTGTCCATATAGGACAAGTGTTTAAGGCCTAAGGTCCTCTTTGTGAAGTATTTTTGCAGCCTCCAGTTGTTGTAGGTGTCTAGTGAAGTACATGCCAAATGGGGCATTGTACTCGATGATTTGTATAGTGAGGGAAGAGTAGTGGGAGGCAGTCACCACTTTCTTCCTGGATGCAAAATCTTTAGTAATGAGATGTGCCACATAGAAGAACTTTCTGACCATAGTGGCAATGTGGTTGTCAAAAGAGAGGTTGCTGTCAACCTGTGTTCCCAGATCTCTTATGATGCCTTCTGTGTTCAGTGGACTACCATCGATGTGGTAATTCATGGGAACCAGGGTTTTCCCAAAAGGGGACTACGACACACTTTTTGGCATTGAGCTTAAGGCCATGGTTCTGACACCAGTCATTGGTCTCAGTGAGGCCTTTCTGTAGGATGTCAACATCACTTAGGGAGTTAATTATGGTCAAATCATGGTCAAAATGGCTGCTCCTATTGTTCACATTTCCCTAGCTTGTCTCCACATGCAAATTCTTCACTGGTTACTTTTGACAGAATGGTCAGTTCTAGAAATTCCAATGGCACACAATATCATGATAACCAATTCATGCAAGAATGATCTCCAATGGTGGATTTACTCTCCTCTGGTATCTTAAGGCAATCACTTTAGTCCTCCTCAACCTCAATCCATGGTGACCACAGATACGTCCCACATAGGTTGAGGGGCATTATCTGGAGAGGACAGTTCAAGGCATCTGCCATCAAAATGATTTGCACATAAACATCCTGGAGATGAGGGCAGTGCTTTTCGCTTTACAAACATTTCAAGACTCTCTCCCTGAGGGAACGATAGCAATCCAATCAGACAACATGTCTGTAGTCTGGTACATAAACAGGGGGGATCAGATCTTTCTCTTTTTGTTGAGAAGCTCTGAGAGTCTGGCAATGGGCAACAACATCTTCCAACTGCATTCTGGTAGCAATGCACATTCTGGAGAAATCCAATTATGGACAAATTGAGCAGGACCATATTATAGCCTCATGAGTGGTCCCTCGATTAAAAAGTTGTGGAAGAGATCTTCTGAAAATGGGGCCAGCCTTGCTTTGACCTCTTTGCTTTGCCCACGAATACCAAATGCAACAACAACTTTGCCCTGAGTATCCATCCAAAGTAGTCACCAAGGGATGCACTTGTTCATAATTGGACTTCTTTATGCCCTTCCACCAGTTTGTTTGCTGAATACAACAATAATCCTAATTGCCCTTAATGGTCTTGACAGATTTGGTTCCCTTTCCTCTAGCCTCATGTTCAGGATGAACCAAGGATTCTGGATCCTGTTCAAGACTTTCTGACCCACCTGTCAGGAATGGTTCATCCCAATCTGAGCAGTCTCAAAATAACAGCTTGGTTGCTCCAGTTCCCCTAATTGCCAGGTTTTCTTTCCTTTTGTCTCTAGTCAGACACATTTTGTTATCTTCCCATAAGTCATCTCTGAGTAAACTGTACAAAGGTAAATGGAAGAGATTTGTCTCATGGGCCAAAAATAATCAAACAGACCCTTTTTCTGTGCCCATACAGTCTATTCTAGAATTATTGGCTAAGCTTTTCAATGAGGGTACTGCTACCACTATTACAGTTTGGTTGGCAGCAATTTCAAATTTTTATATAGGAGAAAATGGGTGTGGTATCATGCCAAACAGACTTTGTAAAGCATTCTTGAAGGGAACTACAATCATAAGACCCCCAAACAAAAATCCATCCCCGCCTTGGGATTTGAATTTCATATTGTCAAACATTATCTGTCCTCTCTTTTAGCTGTCTGCTACCTGTGACTTACAGTATCTGTCTTGGAAAACGCTCTTCTTAGTGGCCATTACCTAGGCAAGGAGAGTTTCTAAATTACAAGCTTTATCTGCCAAGCCACCATACCTAGTATTTCATAAGGACAGAGATTCTTTATGCACCCAGCCCTCATTCCTGCCCAAAGTTTTGTCTCAAAGTAACCTCAGTCAATCTATTGAGCTACTGGTATTCTTCTCCAGTTTCCAAAATAAAGGAGAATATTCATTACATCTACTGGACCTTCATACACAATTACATTTCTATCTACACAGAACTGCAGAAATTAGACAATCAGATCAGCTATTTGCTTCTTACGCTGATGTTAGGAAAAGCCTAACAGTTTCCAAAGTTACCTTATCCAAATGATTTTCAGAATGTATTTCCTTCATTTATAGTTCTAAGAACAAAACTCTCACTACCCCTGTTAAACTCCTTCAAATGATTAGAAATAATTATTGTAGTAGATTATTTAGTGTTGTTTATCATTCTCTTAGTGACAAAATCCTGTCCAATTCATGAGTTAAATGGAAGACACTTTGTTAATTAGAGCACAAGAAATTTTAGAAGCAGCTAATTCAGATGCTGTATTTAAATGTAAATATAATATGACAGATTTACAAACAGAAGGAATTTGCGTTTCCCAAATATTACTTTTTCGTTGGCATTTAGATGGAATTAATTAGTTGCCAACAATGACGTAGAATTGTTTGCAGTGTTTTGTTTGCTCAGTGTGACTGATTTGACCACTTTGAGTTAAGAGCTAGTATGAATTCTGGGTCCCATTAGATGCACATTAAAGTACTTAGTTTTATCAAATGTGAGGTTTTGTGTTCCAAATCCACAATTTTATTTTAAATATAGTTTGACCTATTATATTAATATTATAATCTAAAAACAGAATTAAGACAATGAAACCCACAAGTATAATCAAGTAACTCTGAAATAAACCAATGAAATATTGCAAACCAATAACATTTCATTAAAAGTTATATGTTTGCAATATTTCAATGATCATATATGTTGTTTGTTGATTATCTGTTTAAAAAGGGAGTATTGTAAAATCATTTTTGAAATTATTGTGCAAAATATGCATTTAGTATGCCTTCATTTGTGGTTTTAATTACTTTATTGGAAATATAAACTAATGTTTAAATTGCAGTTATGTAGTTCCATTGCATTTCTTAGCTGACACTGATTGGTATTATGATGAATCAGTTGCTGAAATGTAGTTTCCAGGCATTATATTTTTTTCTTTTTTTTTTCTTTTTGCAAAGAGAAATGATATTGGGCTGGATTCAATAAATACTAAACAGCTTGCTAAAACTATGTGCACATCATAGCTTGCTGACTTGTATTCAGCTGTGTAGAGCTGCACAAACATGGTAAACATGATCCATCCACCTCCCGTTTTCCCATTTTTACACATGGGATCGGGGTGTCACTTCAACAATTGCAATCATTTACAGCCAAGGATTACACCGCTGAGTGGCTAGCCCTGTCACTATAGTTCTTCATCACCACACACTCACACCTATGGCCAATTTATGCTGTCCAATCCAACTACTGCATGTCTAATTACAGCATAAGTAGTTGAACTGTGTGCTAATCAACCACTTAAAGATGGTGGAGCTCTTCAACAGGCTATGAAGCAATCATTTACACTTAGTGTAGCCTTTTGCCTTACATTCCAAAACCTACTGGAATACAGTCACAGAAAGTATGTTAGAGTGAATAATTAGGGGCTGCTGCTCCTCTGCATGTGTGTGTGCAACTGCTGCTATGCTGCTGCTGATAGACCTTGGGCAATGGGGAGAAGTGTATTTAAAACCTGTTTAAATTTTTATAGTCTTGGATGTGGTGGAAATAGTGGAGCACCACAGGGAGGATAGAGACAGACTCCAGGAACTCTGCAATCATTGTCATCCTCACCAGAGAGCAAGAGCAAACCAAGGGATGTCACAGGCATCACCATCCAGGATCTTGCACCAGTTCCTGAATGCTATACTACAGCTTGCCAGTGACTGCATATACTCCCCCATACCTCTGAGGACAGAGCTAGAACTATGCAGGATTTCAACCCCACTGCATACTTTCCTGAAGTCTTGGGTGTCATGGACTGCATGCACATATCAATCAAAGCACCACCACAGGGAACAGGGAAGGGTCTGCATTAACAAAAAGGGGTTCCATTCCATTAACTGCCAAGTCATGTGTAATGCTAAGGGAACCGTCCTGAATATGCTTGCTGGCAACACCATCAGTTAACATGCCTTCCATAACTGGCAAAATGCAGAGCTCTTCCAAAGGTATTCCAGGGGTGATATCCCACAAGACAATTTACTGGGGGATGCAGGTTATGCACTCAAACCATGGCTGATGATGCCCATCAGAAATGTACACACTCCCATGGAAGAATGTAACAATGAGGCACAGACTTAAACAGGAAACATCATAGATATGTGTTTGGGCTGTAGAAGTCCCAATTTTGGTGCCTAAATAGATCACAGGGTAATCTATATTATTTTTTCAATAATTGTGCCAAAATTATTACAGTCTGTACTATCCTACACTATATCATCCTACAAAAACATTGCAACAGGAACACCAAGGGCTTGGAGCAAAGATTCCAACACCACTACTGGCAAGTTCACCTCAGCCACACACAGGTATGGAGTCAGAAGGGAAACTACCAGCTGTGGGTGTAGGTAGATATAGGTGTGCACAATATGCACTTGCTCTGGCCAAGAGGCAACGATTAGCACACATGTTAACCACCTAAGGGGTACACCTTTCATCCTATGCACATACATACAGTAAAACTGATGCCAGGCAATGTTTTCAACCTTGACTTACCCATCTAATGGCTATGTGCTGCTGGCATTAGACAGAGTCAGTCCTAAATGACAACATTTATAATTGCAGGACTATCAAGTTAGTGCTGAACTTGTAAAAGAAAAAAAATGTGTAAGAACAAGAAGGAATGAGAGATATCTGCATACTATTACTTGAAAATGCACCTAAGTAGGATGTGTGTGACTTGTACAGCAATGACATCAATATGTGACATAACTGACTTATGTGATGCATATTTCTACAGTTTATCAGCTAACATGACTCATGCATCTAAAATACCCAGTGTAGAAAAATCAGTCCAAGCTCTACTTATCACAACATTATCACAAGTGAAGCAATACGCATGACTGCCATATTATTGATTTCAATGTAGGAATCACAAAACTAAATTGCAGTAAAAAATCTGAAAACTTTTCCAGATAACATCACCAACACGCATCCTAAGCACTCATTTACCTTTCCACCCTGTGCATCAGACAATACATATGTATATATATATATAAATATATATATATATATATATATATAAATATATATATATATATATATATATATATATATATATATATATATATATATGTGTGTGTGTGTGTGTGTGTGTGTGTGTGTGTGTGTGTGTGTGTGTGTGTGTGTGTGTGTGTGTGTGTGTGTGTGTGTGTGTGTGTGTGTGTGTGTGTGTGTGTGTTTGTGTGTGTGTGTGTGTGTGTGTGTGTGTCTGTGTATAACCCTGAATCAAAAAAGATAGAAACAAGGTGATGTCACAGTTATCATCATTTGCAGAGTGTGGGGGTTGAGGGGCAGGAGGACAAGGCTGACACCAAAGTAGTGAGTGTGCAGAAGTAAGAAACACAGGCAGGCAGAAATGCAGAGAATATTAAATGGCCACTGAGCCAGATTGACCTACAATCCTCATTAATGCCTCGTAGTTGGTATGTGAGGGTGTCTGCATGGGCACTCTGTGTAAAATGTGTGTGAGACTGTCTGCATAAACACAGCTAGTCTTTATGCTAGCACTACATCCTTGAATGTCAGACAGGTGTGAGCCATGCGTGGTAGAGATATAATTTCATTGTTATTGTCCCTGATCATGAGAACTGGATCTGCTAGGAGTTGAAATGTCATTTCCATGGCCATGGTCAGATGTGGTGGTGCTATCTGAATGTGATTGATGTCACAATGGCTAATACCAGATGATGTTGCAGCCCTTTTGGCCACATGGATGATTGCCCCCCTCCCTGCAGACATTCCATCACAGACACTGCCAGTTCCATCGTGGCATTAATCTGATCCATTGAATCAGCCTCTCAGTGGATGCAATGATGCTCTTCAGCTTGTGCCACATCAAGACCCTAAGCATGTCCACAGAGCCCTAATGGATCATGTCTCTGCCTCCATGATGACCCTAAGCATGTGATGAGTGGTAGGTAATGACACACCAGCATCAGATGGAGTGCAGACAGCAGGCTTCCTCCAAGAACCTGTACCAATTCTCCTTTATGGTGCCTTGCTCACACTTTGGCTATGGACAGAGTCAACTGTTGCTGAAACTGCTGTAACCATACTACCTTGATCAACTGTTTCATCCTCAACCTGTCCAGTGTCTGAGGGCTCAGCAGAATGGGTATGCATAGGCATACGGACTGTGCAGGAAAGAAATCCAGGGGATGTTTGACTCACAACTTCAGTGTCAGATTCAGTCTCTGCACTCCACCCCCCCCCCGACTTTGCCTCTCTTTGGCCACCATCATCATCAGAGCCTACTGAATCTCCAACATCAGGTGGTAGGGATCCTACACCTTCACAGTTAGGATCACCTGTGATAATAAGCAGCAAGCCCAGGAATAACATTACTACTCCCATTGCACAATTGCAAATACTACAGCAATACAGATACTCATTACACACTTTTCACACATACAGATAATATATCTTCTTCTTTTTCTTTCAGCTGCTCCCATTAGGGGTCACCACAGTGAATCATCTGTTCCCATTTCTTTCTGTTATCTGCACCTTGCTCTGTCACACCAGTCACCTGCGTGTCTTCTCTCACCACATCTATAATCCTTATCTTAGGCCTTCCTCTTTTCCTCTTACCTGGCAGCTCCATCCTTAGCATCATTCTCCCAGTATGCCCAGCATCCCTCCTCCACACATGTCCAAACCAACACAATATCACCTCTCTGGCTTTGTCTCCAAACCATCCAACCTGAGATGACCCTCTAATATACTCATTTCTAATCCTGTCCATCCGCATCACACCCAGTACAAATCTTAACATTTTTAACTCTGCCACCTTCAGATCTGACTCCTGTCTTTTCATCAATGCCACTGTCTCCAACCCAAACAACATAGCTGGGCTTGCTACCACCTTGTAGACCTTCCATTTCACTCTTACTGGTACCCGTGTTTCACAAATCTCTCCTGACACTCTTCTTCACCCACTCCACCCTGCAGCATTCTCTTCTTCACCTCTCTTCCATACTCACCATTACTCTGAACTGTTGATCTCATGTATTTAAACTCATCCACCTTCACCAGCACTACTCCATGCATCATTCCTCTGTCCTCTCTCTCATTCACACACATATATTCTGTCTTAGTCCTGCTGACCTTCATTCCTCTCTTCTCTAGAGAATATCTCCATCTCTCCAGGGTCTCCTCTACCTGTTCTCTACACTCACTACAAATCACAATGTAATCCACAAACATCATAGTCCACGGGAACTTCAGCCTGATCTCATCTGTCAACCTGCCCATCACCATTGCAAATACGAAAGTGCTAAGAGCTGATCCTTGATGTAATCCCAACTCTACCTTCAATGCATCCATCACTCCTACCACAGACCTCACCACTGACACATTGCCCTTGAACATATCCTGCACCACTCTTACACACTTCTCTGATGCTTCCAATTTCCTCATACAATACTACAGCTCCTCTCTAGACACCCTGTCATATGCTTTCTTTAAATCCACAAAGACACAATACAACCCTTCTGACCTTCTCTATACTTCTCCATCAACACCCTCAGAACAAACATAGCATCTGTAGTGCTCTTTCCTGGCATGAAACCATACTGCTGCTCTCTAATTATCACCTCCATTTTTAACCTAGCTTCTACTACTCTTTCCCATAACTTTATTTATTTATTTATTTATTTATTTACATTTGTTGACCGGGAGTGTCCGACTGGGCATAGGACCATTTTCAGCGGAGGCCCAGAGAGAAAAGCTCCACAGTTAAAATAGACAGTAGTTACATTGGATTTACCTAGCGATTAACAATTTGATTAGCATAGCAATTAATTACAAACATAGTTACAGATGAAGAACATAGTACATCCGTAGACAACTAGAATATTTATCTGCGAAGCACATAACAGACATGAACAATTGTTAGAATAAGAAGTTCCTGCTATATAATAAGTACTAGGCTTATGAGCATCCGAGCTTGCTATAATCAAGGTAGTTAGCGGGGTGGAAAGAAAAGTAGTGGTTGGATGGGGTGGGTAATTAGGGAGTTGCAAGGGCATAGCCAGCATGTTTTTAGGTGTGCTTTTAGTAAAGTTTTGAAGGGGGTGCATGATGGTACAGAGGTAATTGTGGGTGGGAGGGAGTTCCATAATTTGGCTATGGCGCAAGAGAATAGTGCTTCACCAGCAGAGTTATTGGCTTTAGTGGTCTGCAAGTGATTTTTGTTGCTGGATCTTAGTGGTCTGGTGATGCGATAGGGTTGGAGTAGATTCTGGAGGGATGGGACATTTAGTGGATGGTTTACTAGTTTGTGGGTGAGTGAGAGTTGATACCATTGAAGGAGGTGAGGGAGTTCAAGCCAGCCCAGTTCAGCAAGTGAGAGACAGTGATGACTACGGTAGGATGCCCCTGTGGTGAATTTGGCAATTTTGTTGTAACAGGTCTCTAGCTTGTTTAGATCACATTGCCTTAGGTTGGTATATATTGGAGAGGCATAAAGTAGGGTGGAGATAAGGTGGGAATTGCTACTGAAATCTTTGCTGCTTTGGTGAGAAGTTGCTTATTTCTGTATAACGCTCCTAATTTTTTGTGGACTTTTTTTATGGTCATGAATATGTGAATGTCAAATTTTAGTTTATTGTCTATTTCCACTCCTAGCAATTTGGTGTGTTCTGTTGGGTGTATAGTGGTGTTGTCGTTTGCTGTGATGTTAAAGTGTGAGTTGTTTTGAGTATGTTTGGTGGGTTGGAAGATGAGTAGTTTAGTTTTGTTTGGGTTGAGTATTAATTGGGCATCGGATAACCAAGTTTCAACAGAGGAAAAGGCTTCCCATGTGACTTTTTGCAGTTTGGGTAGGGACTGGGATGAGCAGATTATGGTTGAGTTATCTGCGTATTGTATGAGTGTGCCATGTTTGGTGGCAGAGGCTAGATTATTGGTGAAAACAGAAAAGAGTAGGGGTCCAAGGATGGATCATTGGGGAACTCCTATAGAGAAAGGTAGTTGGGGAGATATGTCATTCTGCCATACAACGGATTGTTGGCTGTCAGACAGGTAACTCTGAAACCAGTTGTTGACTGATGGAGAGAAGGATAGGTTATTAAGGACAGAGATGAGTTGTTTGTGTGGGACCTTGTCAAATGCTTTAGATAGGTTTAGGAAAGTAGCAAAGGAGAGATAGCCATTGTTTTTATGCTGAAGGATAGTGTTAGTAAAGGAGAGTAAGGCAGTGGTGGTGCTATGGTTTGGTCAGAAACCATGCTGAGTACTGGAAATTAGGTTGTTAGTAAGGAGGTAGTCTCGAGACCTGAGAGTGAATGCATCTCTCTAGTATTTTGGAGAGTGGAGAGAGAAAAGCTATGGGGCTGTAATTGGTTAGTTCTGTGGAGGGGCCGCCTTTGTGGAGGTGAATTATATGTGATATTTTCCACAGTGTGGGAACGTAACTTTCTGACAGAGATCGGTTAATCAAGATGGATACTGGGTAAGCCAAAGCATCAGCTGTGATTTGTAGGTATTCACTTGGGAGGTTGTCTGCTGCTAATTCGGTGGGCTTACATTTAGTTAAGAGTTTTTTTATGTTGGAGGTTGGTACAGGAGAAAAAGAGAAGGCAGTGGGGTGATTACTAGTTGAAGGTGTGGGTTGGAGGGGAGGGAGGTTGTGTTGTTTAGCTATTGATAGTATGGTTTGTGTGAAGTGTGTATTGAATGAGGTAAGAATATTTTCGGTGGAGTGAGGGATATTAGGAGGAGGGGTACTGACTTTACCTGGGTGGAGGATGAAGTTTATGGAGGACCAGAATTGTTTGGGACTGTGTTTGGAGGAGTCTAGGGCAGAATGGTAGTATTGGAATTTGTCCTGTTTTATTAGCTTTTTGACTCTATTGCGTAGTTCTAGGAATTTCTGTCTAGTTGAGGGGGTGCTGGTTTTGCACCAGTGCTCCCAGGCTTTATCCCTATTTTTCATTTCTGACTTACTGGTTTTCTGTAGCCATGGGGAGGGTTGTGCTTTGGTTCTGGAAAGTCTTATGGGGTGGTAATTAAGGATGCTCAGGAAGGTAGTATTAAAAAATTCAACTGCGTCATCAAGACTGAGGCACTTTAGAGGATGCCAGTTACATTCTTTGAGGGATGAGATGAATGTGAGTGGGTTAAAGTTTAGTTTCTTACGTATTTTACAGTAGATAACAGGTTTAGCTTGGTATAGGTATTTTTTGAGTAGGAATGTTGGGGAGTGATCACTGAGGCTATCTAATAAGCAGCCTGTTATATATGACTGGGGGCTCTTACTGACTAGTATCCAATCCAGGGTAGTGTGCTTGCTGGAGTTTTTATTTATCCTGATTGGTGACTAGACTAGTTGGGTGAAGCCATGAAGGTTTACATGATGGGCTGGATGGTTGTCAGAACAAGATTGCCAGTCAATATTGAAATCACCTAAAATTATAGTTTCTTGGGGGAGATGGTGGTAGACCAGCTGAGGAAGTTTTCTAGTGGAGGGATGTTTTGGCCAGGTGGGAAGTAGCATCCAATTATGTTGATGGTTTTTGTTTTGGTTTATTTTGAGGTAGGTATATATTATTTCTTCATTGCCTATTTGTGGAGCTGATGATTTTAAGATCTGGATGTTTAGATGCTGTTTAAATATTATAGCTACACCGCCCTCTTTTCTTGTTTAGCTGGTCTACTCTTAGTATGCCGTAACTGATAGGGTGGATTTGCTCACTGGTAATGTGAGGTTTTAGCCAGGTTTCTCTCAGGATGACTATATCTGGGGAGTACATGTCTATGGTGGAATGGAGTTCATGGACTTTGTTGGATATACTTCTAATATTTAAGCTTAGTAGAAGGAAGTCATTTGGCTTTCTATTGGCTGCGATATGGGAGAAGTTGTGGTTTCTAGTCTGATTATGAGGACTGGGGTTGGAGATGGTAGGGCCAGGTTTGTGGTGGATGTATCCACTTAGGGCTAGTTTTGATATGCATGAGGTTATTAGTTTTCTCAGTTTTTGAATGTGCTTGTTTATTCATGCTATGGATGATCAATTTTATCCATCTGTAGTTACTACAGCTCTGCACATCACCCTTATTCTTAAAAATCGGTAGCAATACACTTCTTCTCCAATCCTCAGGCATCCTCTCACTTTCAAAAATTCAACTAAACAACCTGGTTAAAAACCCCACTGCCATCTCTTTCTCTCTCTCTCTCTCTTTCACTGTATATAAATATATATATATACATATATATATATATATATATATATATATATATATATATATATATATATATATATAATTTATTTATTTAACATTTGTTTACCAGGAAATTCTGACTTGGAACTAGGCAATTTTCAGTGGAAGCATGGGAAGAAATTCTCCGGACACATGACACATGAATTTGTAATGTGGGAGGAAACCAGAGCACCCAGAGGAAATCCACATGAACACAGAGAGGACAGGCAAACTCCACACAGAAGTCACCCCAGTCAAGAATCGAATGAGAGAATCTCTTGCTGTGCAGTGACAATGCTAACTGCTGCACCACTGTGCAGTCCATATACAAAATGTTCAGTAAGAACAAAAACAAAAATTTTTCTTACCATGTGCAGACATCTCAACACCTTGCAGGGAGGATGGGCATGTAAGAAAAGAAGCAATGAAAGGATGGCTGTTAATCAACACAATGGGAGCAATGGGACAGTGGATACACAATCACATATATGCCCTGTAAGAAATAGCTGTAACTGAAACTTGTCTGACCCATCCACCCATACCCATGTCTACTTAGAAACTTTTTTGTATAACTGTATTGAATTATCAATAAGTCCAGGCAGAGAAAACATGTATCTCAAGCAGTAGTAGCAAAATTATATTTTAGTCTACAAGCTAATATAATGTTGCCATATATGTAAGCTTACCTGGAATCTGCTCCTGGGACACACTTGGCCTCACAGCCACATCAGCACTAAAATCAAGCACACAGGGTTCAGGCTTCTCTGAGCTGTCAGGATGCCTGACAGTGGACAGGGGCTCCTCATTTGGTGTCAGTGGTGGCTCAGTAGCAGGACCACCTCCTGTAGCCAACTCTTCTTAGGCAACTGCAGCTACCCTCCCCTGTGCTTATGAAATCATATTAGTGGCTGGATGCCACACCTAATCATAACTGCAGCCACAACCACCAACTGCTTTAACATCAGCAATTAACTGGTTCTGAATCTCCTTTCTGTAAGCCATATTCCCCCTAGCATCTCTCATGAGGAATGCTCCATGTTGCCTCAGAGCTTGGATGATGACCTCATTCACAGCATCACTGAAAGGGCAGTTTTGTGGATTTGTAGGCTTGGGATCCATAATCCTATGTGACATAAAACAGAGAAGGATAAAACCCATTAATGTTACACAAGTAATGCATTTCATCACAAAAATAGTCAGTCAGTGTACCACTTGTCATTATAAAGCACTTGAAAAACACTTCCCATTTATTATAACAGAATGGTAGGTGTCTCCTTCCTCCCCTCACAAATAAAGGTTTGCACAAGCACATAATTAATGTGTATATATATATATATATATATATATATATATATATATATATATATATATATATATATATATATATATATATATATATATATATATATATATATATATATATATATATATATATATATATATATATATATATATATATATATATATATATATATATATATATATATATATATATATATATATATATATATATATATACATATATATATATATATATATATATATATATATATATATATATATAAAACTCACCAAAACAGACAAAACTACCAAGAGTTACAGGATAAGCACAGGAACAACCCACAAAAATTTTGGGCAGCAATTAACTCTATTCTACAACCAGGTAAAACAACTACCCCAACCCCAAAAATAGATAACAAAGAAGACAGCCCCACTCAATTTAATAAATACTTTACAGAAACCATCCAGACCCTTGCAAACAACCAACCCTATGGCAACATCCCCACCCCTGCAAATCCACTCCCCCACCCCAACTAACAATTGCACCAAGTTCAGCTTCTACCCAGAACCAACCAAATCCATTGAAAAACTACTCCACAACCTCAAACCAATGGCTCTAGCCACAGATAAATTGCCCACTGAATACCTCCACCTGGCTGCAGAAGCCATATCATATCCTGTTTCCATCCTAATTAACAGATCCGTCATCGAGTGTATAGTACCCAAGCTATGGAAAATATCACATATCATCCCTCTACATAAAGGGGGAACCTCCCTGGAACTCAATAACTACCACCCTATAGCCATACTGTCCCCTTTATCTAAAATTTTAGAGAGGGTAATACACAAGCAGCTAATGAAATATCTCCTAGAAAATAATCTAATAGCAACACAGCAACATGGCTTTAGAACCTTCCATAGCACCACCACCACACTAACAGAATTCACCAACATAGTCAATACTCACAGAAACAATGGACTCCTTGTATCTGCCACCTTCCTGGACTTGTCCAAAGCATTCAATATGGTTAGCCACAATAAACTCTTTCTTTCACTAGCAACTCTAAACCTTACCACCCATGTCATCTCCTGGTTCAAAAACTACCTAGAGGAAAGGAAACAAGCTGTTATGTGGCAATACCAACTCTCCCCCTCCCTACCAGTCTCCCTAGGAGTACCCCAAGGCTCCATCCTGGTGCCCCTTATTTTTACCCTCTTCACCAATCAGCTCCCAAACAATATTTCTAAAGCATCAATAGTGCAATATGCAGATGATACCACCAGAATATGCGCAGCCAAATCAATTGACCTCCTTCACTACCTAACACAAGAATATTTTTCCTTAGCAGAAATTTGGATTACAAACCAAAGGCTCATTCTGAACCCAAGTAAAACAAAGCTAGTAGTCTTTAGCTCCCACAAAGCCACACCTTCCACTGATTCTTTCTTCATCTCCTCCTTTAACAAGACCACAATCACCCCCACAAATCATACCAAACTCTTAGGGGTTGAAATAGATAATCAGCTTAGATTGGACCTTCATATTTCTATAACCATAAAAAAGTACATAAACAAACTTGGCCTACTGTATCGCAATAAAAAATTCCTCACTGACCACTCCAAAACTACAATAGCAAGGACTCTCCTACTATCCACCATACTTTATGCCTCCCCCGTGTTTACAAATCTCCACAAATCTGACCTAAACAAACTTGATAGTTGTTATAATAAGTTAGCAAAATTCGCTACAACCTCTCCCATCAGAACACATTACTGTGAATGCCTAAAAAACTCAGTTGGCTAGAACTACCACTACTACTTTAACTCAATCAGCTATCACTAGCCCACAAAATAAAACATAACCCTGAAAACACCCCAGCCCTGCAAAATCTTTTGCAACCGTATACAACTGCCAGGCCCTTGAGGTCTAGCACACAAAACCTCTTCAAAGTAACCAAACATAATAATGAAGCTGGTAAGTCTGTCTACAGCCACTGTATAGCAAAAACCTGGAACTCGCTTCCTGCCCACATAATTGACAACAAATCCCCATCACAGTTCAAGAAACTTGATAAAACTCACTTTTTGAATAATTGACTGTGCTCCTGTATCCCCCCTGGCTAATGTCTCATTAGAACACTTCACCTAACTTAAGTAACTCTGCTAAGCCAACCAATCATAGTACTGTACCCACTTAGGACTGTTAATCTACTGCTCATCCCATCTCTCCAGGAGTTAGGGAAGACTACCCCAGCAATGTTGTGCTTTCCATTAGCAACTAAATCCAGGAGAAAACATATTGTAAATCAATTTATTATCCTTCTCAACTAAAACCAGGCAAAAACATATAGTAAATCAATTTGTTATCCTCCTCAACTATAGCGAGCATCATCTGCTCTCTCGGAGCCTTATTCTCTGTCTCTCTGCTTTTACTCTGATAGTAAATTTATCACAGGAATCCTAAACTTAGGAATATCTTGTAAAATTGAATATTATATTGTAGAGAACAAATTCCTATCTGTTAGTTAATATGTATGTCAAAATGTCTTCTATGGAAATTGTATGTCAAGAGTCTGTCCTTAAAATTATGTTTTGTAAAAAATTGTTATCTTGGAGCTTTTCTTCCTGGGCCTCCACTGAAAATGGACTTGTAGTCCAGTTGGACTCTCCCGGTCAACAAATGTAAAATAAAATAAAAAAAAAAAAATATATATATATATATATATATATATATATATATATATATATATATATATATATATATATATATATATATATATGGATCTAGGACTTATACACGAATGTGCAAAGTCCCGAATCCATAATCACCGAACATATATTAATGAAAGCGCTTTCACCGAAAAAGCACTTTTGTTAATATATGTTAAAAAAAAGAAAAGAAAGAAATCTACATTTATGCAGGGGGTCTTCACCCCCCTGCACCCCCCAAACCCCCCTATTTTAATATTCTCACTCCAAGACTGCACTACAGTGAGGAAAAGGGAATGTTCCCTTATCCACACCATAGTACAATCTTGCAAACAGGCATACTTACATGAAAGTGCTTCTTCGGTGAAAAGCACTTTCGCACAAGTATGCCAAACCAAAATTAGTTTTGATGATTTGTACAGATCCCATATATATATATATATATATATATATATATATATATATATATATATATATATATGTTTTCCACACAATTATTATGCTGACTACACATTTTCATCATAAAAGTACTTGAAACACACTTCCCATTTAGGACAACAGAATGGTAGGTTGCATACCCACACACTCCAAAAAATGTAAGGGATCTGTAAAATTGCCCATTCCATTAGTATTCATATAGTGAAAACTAAAAAGTCATACCATTGATTACTGGATGGCAGTTAACAATGATACATAGTAAAGACGCCAATTAATAAATGTCAAACAATTTTCACTGTGCCCACCACTACTGTGGATGTTGCCCTGCACCATCTGTGAAGCATAACACCAGTATAAGCAACATGTACATTACATTTCTTGATAATACCATGTGAGATTGCAAAAGCAAATGTTGAGCAATAGTTTTGCAGAGAGTATAACCTATCTCACAAATGTAAATAACCATCCAAAGCTGCCTATGCCAACAGTAAAGTATAAGAAATGCAAACAGATACAATTTATTTTTCTCCTAGTTATATTAATACATTTGTGACAGTTTACAGAATATAAATCTCTTTGAATAACAGAAGCCTACCTTTCAAAATAAATGGCTTCTCCACAAACAAATCACCTTAAAAAAAAAAAAAACACCAGCAATCTTCATTTTTATCCAAACACACACAAGTCTCCTCACTTTCAAGTTCCTTAGCTATACAGTTACCTTTCTATCATACCTCTCAACCTGGAAACATCAAAAATCTGGACAAGACCCATGAAAAATAGGTACAAATCTGTACGCTGATTAACATGAAATTTATATACATAATTGTGTAACCCCGCCCACTCCAGTGGAATTGTGGGATACCAACTTTCAAACGCAACCTGAAGAACAGACAACCAAAATATGGTCCCGGAGTCTCCCGCAGTCATTCCAATGTCCCATAACTTGACTATTTTCTCCCCATTTACCATAAACACTGCAATGTGCATACTGCTTTACTTCTACAATGATTATTTGGACTGGATTTCATTTAACACTTTTATCTTTTATTTTACATTTTATAGGAAAAACACTAAGATATCTGCTAAACAAAGCAATACAGTCTCACAATGAAAATATACTTAGCATTAAAACTTCTCTGCCTTTGAAACTCACATTCACTGAAACAGAATTTAAACCCACATTCAAAGAAAATGCATCTGTCCAGTGGTGGATAAAGATAACCTCTGGGCTGTTTTCAAATTTCAAATCATAGTCCCCTTGCACACGAAACACACGTGTTCTTTGATGCACCTTCCTGACTGTATTAAATTATATTCCTTGTATAATACAGCACACTTGTTAGCGCATGTTTACAATTTATTGTTTTGAACATTTTTCCAGTAAGCAATGAAACAAAATGCATAAACCAATAATGACAAATCTGCCCAATGCAGAACATCTCCATCATAAATGTCTACTCAAACTTCTACAATCCACCAGTAGATATGCACACAATGACAATCTCTGAAGTAAAAGTCATCTAAATAATTCCTCATTAAAGAGATATGTATCTAATGAAAAGGTTGCTGCATTTGCATTTCTAGTGCCTGCCTGTTTTATTTTGTCAATCCAGATGACTGACAGGCAACGAAAGCCAAAACTGCAACAAAAAAGAAATACATATAAAGGTTAACATGTGAAATTTAAAACAGTGGATTTAATTACCTAAATGTCACAAAGAAATGGGTTTACTGAACTACAGGAAAGATAAACCTTAGGCAGAGGAATGAAAACTTAACATACCACGCATAAAACACTTCAGTTTACTACTGCAGACCTTCTGAGTAGAAATATTTCGAGTCAACAAAACAAATTTAAACATTTACAAAACAAGCTTAAGGTCCAAAGAAAAACAAGCTGCAAAAGCAGAAATGACTGATTTGCTTCCTTCAAGTATGACACCATGTTTCTGAAAAGGACACTACCAATAAGTGCAACAAAGTTAAGCCGCAAGCAGTCAGTGTCGATGATGCAACCAATTGTCTTCTGCATGTACTTAAACCCTATCTACATTCTTAAATCATAGAGTAGTACTTATGGAATAGGATGAAATAGCTTCCATTTCCTTACCATTTTCAAAATGTCAAGAAACACAGAAATAGCACATGAAAGTGAAAAGTGAAAGGGGACAACATCAATAAAATTCAATGAAGACCATCTTTTTTATTTTGCACCCTTACAACGCAACCAAAAAATGATCTGGTGTTCAATCTGATGTGAGCCAAAGGCCGCGTGACATCATACATGTTAAAAAACAAACCAAAGGTCGTGCGACATCATGCACGTTCTCAAAACCAACAAGCAAGACAATCTGCAACACATGAAATAGATGACCGCTCCTGATCCTTTCACTGTATACCTGCCCTAGCTGAGTACATGTTCTATACAATCAGAGCTTTCTTTTTAAAACCACATTTAATGACATTACTACAGGCACTAAAGAAGAAAGAAACCTGACTATTAATTCTGTAGTATACTATGTATGAGAAACATTAGACCTTTTTGTTAAGATGCACATTAAATTGCAGTGTCACTGGCTAACCTGCTCAGCATAATTGCTTTTTACTGCTTTCCTTTGTCATCAGTGTACACACACACAGGCACACACACTCACACACACACACACACACACACACACACACACACACACACACACACACACACACACACACACACACAAACACGCACTCTTTCTGCATAAACCATTCCCTTTCAGAGCCTTCTACAAATAAATCCAAGCAGCAGGAGTCAGGACCATTAGCTAGGTTACTTACGTTTCACTTACAGAGCCTTCTACAAATAAAATCAGGCAGCAGGAGTGAAAATAAATACTTTCTGTTCCATTTGCAAAGCGAAGAAGCCGAAGATACATCCTTTCCGGTCACCATTTCACTTGTAGAGTGAGGCCTTCTAAATCCAGGAGTGATAATACAACCAATGAGAGCTCTAAATATATCCTTTCTGCTCTCCCTTCCCGCTTGCACAGTATTTGAACCAAATATGTACGCGAGCTCAATTCTGACAGGCTGGTAGCCCTGACGGAGCTGACTTCATCTTGTGTGATGACCTCAGCTCAGAAACCACAAAAAATAAAAAACAAAGTGAAAAAATAAATAAAAAAAATCGGAAATTAAGGTGTGCCACTCGGGAATCGTGGCACCCCATTATTTGGACCCCAAAACTCGGTAAAAACCGAGTAATTTGGGACAGTTGGGAGGTATGTTTTCTATAGTGTAGATTCATCCCTACTTTTTATACTGTATATTCAGCCATGAGCAATATGAATATGCAAATGATGTGTGAAGTCATTTAAATTGCTTAATACCAAACTTTTGTCTTCATGTATCAGATGTAAACATACTGTAGGCTCTATACCAGTGTTAGGTGCTAATGGCTTGGAACTGTGAATGATTAGTGTGAGTGAAAGAAAACACAACAGCAATTCAGACACCCTTCACTGCAGTGGGTGTGTCAGTGAGGGTACACTTGCAAAGTGTGTAACTAACTTTAGAGAGCTTTTAAAGAAAGCAAAAAAACACATTTATAATTTGTGGTCTATAATATGAAGACTCTCCTGCATTTGCTGAAAGCTGCTGTTTACTGTTAAGTATGTTGATCTCACATTTAATGCAAAATGATAGAAAATGTACTATAGACTGCATATCTGATATTAAAGCACAGATATGGGGAAAATGACCAGAATACAAAGTGAAGACAGAGCTGCATTTCTGCATGTATATTCATAAATGGTTGTGTGATCACTCATTGTAGGATCATAGGACCATAGGAAGTTACTAGACTAATGGCCCGAGTGCCCTTACAAGCCTAGCCAAGTTCTACCCTTATTTCCAAATCAGGATCTATTTCCCCTGTCCAAGAGGGACACAGATGGAACCCCATGTTGTGAATTTACTGTTCTCCATCCAATGGTCCAGTTTGCATTTGAAGAGGGCTAATGAGGTGCTCTGTTTGACATGAAGTGGGAGTCTCTTCCAAATGTGTAGTAACCTCTGGGAGACAAATTTGTCCCTCCAGTAGATTCTATTAATGTCAGAAACCAGGTTAAGGTCTTTATAGTGAGTAACCCATGTACCATTTGACTTGCAGATATGCAGCATTTCCATTTACTTCGGTTCAGAAATTGCCTTATATGTAAGGCAGAGATCATCTCTGAGTAGTCTGTATGAAAAAGAATAAAGTGACAGTGATTTCAGATGATCCACATAGAACAGATGCTGAAAACTTTGAATTTTCCTTGTGAGGAACCACTGTGGTTTCTCCTAGTGCTGCGGTTGCTTGGAAAGGTACATACCAAAATGGGTGTTGTACTCAATAATTAGCCTGATGAGGGAACAGTACAGGGAAGTTATAACTTCTTTTTTTTTGGGAGGCACTGAATATGTTAGCCACACATGTTCAACCAAAGGAGAATATGTAAGAACTGTTCATATTGGTTACTAAACGTGTTTTGCATGTATACACATGATTTTGCTGATGTTGAGAAGCACTGTCTGTGGCAAAGACAGATAACCAACTATAACTGTGTTTTGTGAGTGCAGTAGTCTGATGGTTCAATATATATATATATATATATATATATATATATATATATATATATATATATATATATATATATATATATATATATATGGTTGATGCGCACATCTGCGACAGCAGAAGTGCAAAAGCATGATTTCAAAAGTTCAGAATGACGGCATCAAAAGTTCAGAATGATGACATTGAATTGCTGAAATCACAATTGAGTGAATGCCAGCGCACTCAGAATTCGGCATTCTGAGTGCAGATCGCACTATAGTGGGGATCGGAACATGTACCCCTTCCCTCACTGTAGTGCAATCTTGGACTTAGTATATTAAATTAGCAGGGTTGTGTGGGTGCAGCCCCCCATATGGAGGCAGGGGGGCTTGCACCCCTGCATGATGCTGTTTGGAGACATCCAGAAATGTTGGGTGTTTCGAAAGCATTCCACATTCCCAGAATGTTGAATTCGTTGTGCAGCACTTTCGTTGTTTTCAACATTCAAAATTGCAGTTTCCATATCGGAACTCATCACTGCAACTGTCCCATTCACAACATTAAACTTTCGGAATCGAAAGTCAGTTTTAGCATGTACCCACCATACCCCTGCAACTTAAATATACCAACTCTGAGATCGCACTACAGTGAGGAAAATGGGAAATTCTTCACTCCCCACTGTACTGCGATCTACATTCAGAATGCCAAACTCATAACAATGAATGCAGCTCTACATTCATTATTATGGTTTGTAATATTGCAGTTCGGCATTGCAAACCTTGAGCACGATGATTTCGACTAAATGGCAGTCATACAACTGCCATTCCAAATTTTGATTGCAAACCACATACACACACACACACACACATATATATATATATATATATATATATATATATATATATATATATATATATATATATATATATATATATATATATATATATATGTATATATATATATATATATATATATATATATATATATGTATATTTAGGTTTACTATGACTTACCAGAATGGCAGGCAGTCAAACTGCCACTGTGATTAGTTGAGTTGCATCGTGCACTCGACCTTATGACAAACGACATACTGGGAATGTAGAGGGAGGTCGCCCTTCAGTGAGGAACAGGGAAGTAGCCCATTTCCTCACTGTAGTGCAATCTCGGAGATGGTATATTTAATGTGCAGGGGGTGTGGAGTTAAGCTAACTATAACAGCCAGAATAGGAGAATGTCGAAAATATCAAATGCTCTTTCTCGTGCAAACCATTTTCAACATTCCACTCATTCCGCATTGACGAAAATCAATCTTATTACTCAATTTTGTTACCATTTGACATAAGGCCATTCAACCATGCCATAGTAAACCATAGATATAGGTATATATATATATATATATATATATATATATATTTTTTTTTTTTTGGGGGGGTGGGCTTTTCCAGTTGTGTGGTATATGGCTTAGTGCAAACACAGTTAACTGGGCAAAAAATGTAAATTAATGTCAGTTGCCTTATAAAGTCCAAACAAGCTATGTGATGTTGAGCTGTAGCCAGCAACATGGAGAGTAATGAGTACAGAAATTGAACCTGTTACCCAATTGCTCTGTGACACAAACAGGAGGATTCAATAAAGCTTGCCTGATGATTTATACCATGTGCACATCACAGCACAATGTGCACATGGACGCAAAACTTTTAGAATCAGTAAACTCTGGGCAGCAGAGCGCTTTCGCGTGCAAATAAAGAAACTTTTGTGGCATGTAAATTATAGCATAAGTAGCTGAATTTCATGCTAATGAAGCAAATCAACATGGTGGACTGATTCAACAACCTCCAAAGGAACTGTGTAGACTCTGTGTCCGTGTTGGCTGTGTATTCCAAAACTTTCCAAATACTGCCACAGAAAGGAGTCTACACAAAAACAAGAGGAAGTAAAATCTCTTATGTTTGTGCAGAACTGCTCTTAACATATAACACCCCACATATTCTGACCTAATTACACAGGGTGGATGCTAGAAAATTTGTGTAGTAATCATAATAATTCCTTTTTAAGTGTCATGACATAAATGCAGCTTTGGTCCCCAACGCCCAAATGAAGAATACACTTGTAAGTAATGCAGGCTGCTAAAATGTTTAAACCTTCATGAAACAGAGTATTATATTGTAATGTATACATATGCAGGATGCAGCTGATGGATTATAGTATTCTTCTGTTACAGCATTGGGCTCCTGTGCAGTTTTCCTGAAATACGGTTACTAAACATGTAGATTCGGGGCTGTCAGCATTGTGAAAATGCAAATGAGTTCAAAACTCATTAGAATTGTTGAATCTGAAAAAAAGAATAATTATGTAGGGATGTTCACATCATGCAGGCATTTTCACAATGTTTGCATTGAATGCATGGCAACAATGAATGCTGATATCAGGGGGATGTGTCAGGTTACACTTGCAGAGGTGAACATGTAAGGCTGTGAAGGGTAAAAGTACATGTAGGCAGTGCACAATTCCCAAGTTTTGTGTCATCCTATTTATTATTTGTTAAAATGTATTGGATCTGTCCACATTAATTTAAAATTCAGTTTTTAATTTTTGTCCTTGTTTGTGTGAAGTGACGTTTAGCGCAACCACGAGAAACAGAGGAATGAATGGCAGGTTTCTTTGTATTGTGATGTAACTGTTCCTGTGGCAGCATATTTATGTGCTAGGGCTGCAATACAGATTGTCCTGGGTTTGACTGCAGTGTGTGCAACCTTTCCTTCGTGTTTGTGCAATATCCTGAGAATGGATGAAATATCAGTTTTGCCTTTGCTTACCTTATTTATGCAAAGGCGTGTATAGTTGCACATAGCACACTAATGAGCAAGTAACGTGTTTTAATAGATGCTATTAATAGCATAAACAGGTGAATTTCATATTAATCAACCAATCCAACACAGTGAAGCTATTCAACAATGTATAAAGTATCCATGTAGCCTCTGTCCTGTTTTTTCCTTTTTCCTTCAATATCATTAGAGTTGAGATGAGGAACTTTTAAGTGACACACTGCTATGAGCTGCTGCAGTTATTCTACATTTGCTTGTGCTGCAGGCTGAAGACAGTGCTGCTGCTGCTGCTGGCAATAGGCATAGGCAGAGAAGAAGAAGAGTGTCCAGGCCCAGGGTAACCTTCCAGGAGGTACATGAGCTGGAGATTGTAGAGTGCTACAAGGTAGACAGGAACAAATTACAACAACTCTGTGAGCTTTGCTGCCCTCAGCTCAGAGCCGGAGATAACTGAGGGGAACCCATCCCATTGGAAACTAAGGTATGTGTAGCCCTTAGAATATTAGCGACTGGTACCTTTCAAAGACCAACTGGTGACATGAATGGTGTGTCACAGGCGGCAGCCTCCAGTATCCTCCACAAATTTCTGGATGCTATACTCATACATGCCAGTGAGCACACATTTTTCCTCACAGTTCTCAAGAGAGAACCAGTAATATGCAACAGTGTAGCACACTACCCGAAAGTACTGGATATCATAGATTGCACTCATGTACACATTATGGCACCACCTGCTAAGCACAGTAGAAACTATAACTCATTCACTCCAACAGAGCTCAGGAAGTTTGCACTGTAACTTCCAATGGGCGTAGCCAAAGCGTTTTGACAGACTCAAATTATGTCCTCATATTTCAAACAAATGTTCACATCTCTGGAACCATGCAGCCTATACAAGAAATATAAATGGCAAATCCTTCATCACAAACTATGTTTATAGCGGTAGTATACTTTAGGTTCTTGTTCTTAAACTGAATTTTATAAGTCACAGTAAGCACAGTAGCTATTATGTTTGTAATATTTTGTAAACAACTTCAAATGTCTCAGCAACTACTCAAGTTACACACACAATGTCAGCAGCATTTTATGAATCTAGCTGAGAGTTTTCATATGAGGCTAAGGAGTTCTGTCTGTGTTAGATGGTTGTTGAGATGTTTAGAACAATGTGAAAATTATATCTATATAAATTAGTCTCATAAAAACAATAGTTATTCTGCCTTTACCTGCACTAAACAGAGGTCCAATATTAATGCAGTTGAGTTTGCTGTTATGTAAGATGTAAGATGAAATCTTTCAAAACCTTGTACATAGCACGGTTTGGAATTATTGGTGAAAATATGAACAAGCAATATTTGATGTCTAAAGGCATCAGTAGGAATTAACTGCAGATGCACCTGGAGGTGTCACTCAGATGTAATGAGTTAACCGTAAGGGATACCACTCCATCAACTGCCAAGTCATGTGTAATGCCCAGGGAATTATTTTGAATGTGTGAGTTGGCAACCCTGGCAGTTATCATGACTCCCATACCTGACAGATATTACAGCTGTACCAGATGTTTGCTACGGGAGACATCCCACAGGGCCATTTACTGGGGGATGCTGGCTATGCCCTGGAACCCTGGCTGATGACACCCATCAGAAACACACCCATGGAAGAACACCACAATGAGGCACATGCTCAAACTAGCAAGATCATAGATCACGTGTTTTGGCTTCTGAAGTCACAGTTCTGGTGCCTAGATATATCCAGTGGATTCCTACAGTACAACCCATGCACATGTGCATAGATAGTCACAATATATGCTATGCTCCACAATCTGATCCTGTGGAAACAGCTGCAGCAGGATCAGCAAGAGGAAGAGACACACATCCCCCCACCAATACCTAGGTCATCACAGCCACAGTCAGTGGAGGATTCAGAGGAGGACCCCCCCCAGGTTCTGTCCCTGTAGACAGACATAGGCATGCTCAGTATGACCTTGCTTTGGCTAACAGACAACACATAGCACATTCACTGACCACCTAGGGACCTAATACCTTTCTTCTACTCAAATACATGTAGTAAAATTGATGGCAGGCAACTGACACAACCTTTGCCTCCCAACATATTGGCTGTGTATTGCTTGCATCAGACAGTCAGTCCTGAACTAAAGGTGTGTCAACTGCTGCATTTGCAAGGTAAGTCCTGAACCTAGAGTGCATTAATAATATTATGGCATATCCTTGTATTTCCTTACTTGGTACAGTAAGCAAGTAAATAGTGGTGAATTTGTACAGGAATTACCTTAACATGTGAAACCAGACACTTATATTACTTATATTTTTCATTACTAATTTGTAGACCTCAGATACTAAATATTCACACAGTCATACCTGTGAAGAATTCTGATGTTCCCTGCCTGGCCTCAGTTTAGCACCATATCTTAATACTAGTAAATAACTGAAGATAGAAGTTAGAAAGTGATGATAAACATTGCAGTTTTAGACTTCAGACTTGTTTGTGTCATAAGAGTAACTGAGCCCCCCCCCCCCCCACAAAGAGGAGTGTACCCTTGTTCCTGCCCTAACACTAGCTCAAATATGCTACCACCAAAAGAACACAATATGTGAGTTTGTGCCACCCAACCTGGACTTCATTTGTTGGCAAATGCATATTATATTAATCCCAGTTAATATCCTGTCACATGTTTAGGCCAGTGATCTAGAATGATTTACACATTGCATGTGTTAGATAAATGATAAATAATCAAGGAACACAGACAGACAACACAGAGCTGTATATTTGTAAGCATAATTATGACAGGTTGTGTGATCACTAACTGCTCTATGTCCAAATATAGTAAAGAGAATGAAATGTACATATCACAGCTGATAGTTTGACAGCAGTGTACATTCTAATGCAGTTGATTGTGTGAAGAATGGCTTTCCATTTTGTTGATGAAAAGCTGTTTGTGTGGTCTAGAGGACTAACGCATACCTCCTGTTTCTTGATACCTCCTGTTTCTTGAAACTGTATTGGTGTGAGGGTTCAAATCTTGACATATGTAGAAATTTGTGATGCGTACTATCAAGTTTTACTGAGCTTGTACAGGTTTTGCATATGTGTTCCTTAGTTTTAGTATCTTTTCCTATTTGTCTTCATTTAATTCCAGCTTTGCACAATGCATCATGTCCTGAAAAAAACATTTAGCTAAGCTTAACTTATTTGCATGATGAGCAACATTGCAGAAACAGGGGGAAACCAGATTTCCTAAAAAAGCAAACACCCAAAAATAGAAAAAGGATACATCCAATTAATGCTCTTAGCCAACACAAAAATCTGCCCTGGAGTGCAAATGGGACCAGGGTATAGTAGCAAGCATTATCAGTGCACCTCACTCTCCCCTCGTGCAAACAGGTCTAGCTTGCATATATGTACACTTTGTTAACCATTGCACAAATCCAATGCTCATTGCGCTATGGAACTGTATATATAATATTTTATTATTGCTGTTTATTGTATATTTCCTTTGTATAACATAAAACTACATGTGGAAACATTGCAGACTAAGGGCACAATCTAATATAATGTTGTGTTATGTTATATTATATAATATAATCTATTAATATATATAATATAATAATATATGTGTTTTTGAGAATTGCACAAGCCTACACATCCATATTTCATGCAAGCCTCCCAACCTCTTGTCTCCCATATGACTTGTCGATGTCATCTACTACAAGTTCACCTGCAGTCCTAATAAAATCAGACTTGTACTGTGGCATGTTCAATAAATACTGTGTTCTGCAGTCTGTATCCTTAGATATGTAGGAGTTCTATTCTCAATGCAGTCAAATGTGTGTGTGTTTGTACAGAGAAGAGCAGAAGAATGAATCCCATGTGTGTGTGTGTGTGTGTGTGTGTGTGTGTGTGTGTGTGTGTGTGTGTGTGTGTGTGTGTGTGTGTATGTGTGCGTGTGTGCGTGTGTGTGTGTGTTTGTACAGAGAAGAGCAGAAGAATGTATCCCATAGTTACTTCTCCAAGGCATGGCTTATCAGTTTTTTGAGACTTGCACAAGCCTACACATCCATTTCACGCAGCCCTACTAACGTCTTGTCTTCTACATGGCCTGCTGATATCATCTACTATAAGTTTACCTGCAGTCCTGTTAAAAATCAAACTTGTGCAGTGGCAAGTGTGATAAGTACTGTGTTATGTAGTCTTTGCACTTAGGACTTAGATAGGTAGGGGGTATATTCTCACCTCAGTCAAATGGAGGGGAAGGGTTTTGTGCATACGCGCGTGTGTGTGTGTGTGTGTGTGTGTGTGTGTGTGTGTGTGTGTGTGTGTGTGTGTGTGTGTGTGTGTGTGTGTGTGTGTGTGTGTGTGTGTGAGTGAGCTGTTGCTGCACTTTATAGTCAGCTTTTTACAGCAATCTATGGGACACTGTTATCTTGTTCTCAACAGACACTGTTGATGAAATCATCATCTATAGAGTATTGTCTGACACATTCCAAGTTGGACCTGAGCTGTGGCACTTGCGTTAAGTATTGTGTTCTGCAGTGTGTGTACTTAGATAAGTAGGGGTTCTATTTTCACTGCAGGTCAAATGGGGGGTTGGTTTGTGTTTGCAGGTGAGCTGCCGGTGGACTTTACAATGAGCCTTTTACACCAGCCTGTGGGACACTGTTATATCGTCATGGACAGACACATGTCTGTCATTACTAGGGTATGCAGTACGCAAAGAAAGCTGCTGTCTATAAATACAAAAGTGAGAACTCAGTCCTGGAAGAACACCCTCTCCAGCCTAAACAAAGCAAATAAGACAACTTGTGCAATCTCTAACCTCAACCCCTATTTTCTCTCTTGTTTTATCTTTTATTTTTTTCTTTCTCCCACAGCACAATAGGATAGGCCTGGCCCACAGGATCCACCTGATCTTACTCCAATGGCTATGGTACCAAGGCTATGCACATCTGAGCCACAGCCTGCTAGCAGCATTTTTGTTGCCCCTGCACTACTTGGAAACACATGGTACTTCTGCTCCAGAGGACAGGCCTGTGGTTCTTTCAAAGAGCTGTGGCAGAGTGGGTAATTTTATCACCCAAGAAGAACGGCTGGGGATAGAGCGTAGGATTGTGTGCTGCACTGTGGCATCATGCATACACCACATGGAGACACTGCTCTCCATCTTTGTACTCAATAACACAAGGAGGTGCAGATGTGAGACACTGCAGCCATCAACACAGTGAGGCAACAGTGATGACAGTCTAGGGGATGAGGACTCGATTATCACTGTCACCCAGCTTGATATCCATGGGTTTGCATGGTCCACAACCTTACCTCAACCATGGTGTTCACCCACCTCTTGTGTTCTTCACCATCCCCATCTCTTGTCTTTTATGTCCTGTCAGCAATTGCCTCCACACTTTGCCAAATTATCTGCCTCAGACATACCTGTCCCTCTTCCCATACATTCTTCTCTCTGCAAAAAAAAAAAAAAAAAACTAAAAAAGAAATTGTCCCACGCATACCTCTCCATGTAACACACATGTCTACTTGACACACTTGATTTGGTCCAGTTGGCTATACAATATGATTATGTTGTTGTCACCTCTTCCTCTGGAAGTGACAGTCCAAATTCAGCTAATTTTCTGTATGTATGATCAGTATTTCAGGACACATTCTCAGTATACATCATATATTCACAATACATGCATGTGCAGTCCATCCCCCCAAGCCATAAAACCCTGGGAGTTCAGTATTTGTACACACATATATCAACCATACTACTAAGTATAATATATAATGTTACAAGTAGCAAGAAGGTGCAATCACTTCATTAAAAAAGTAATACCACAGTCCAGGAACAAGGAATAAATCACAGCTTTTAGCGTATACTTCCTTTAATTGCCGCTTTCGTCAAAGACTGCATCAGAAGTAAAACAAACTGAGACATTTCTACTTATATATCACAGTCAATTAAACAATTTGCCTCATTAATTAATTATCATATTAAATTTACTTGAACTCATTTGTAAATACATCTGTTGAATCACATATATACTTAAAAAGTAAATATATTGTTACAATAATACATACCATTTAAAAGAAATGTGTTTGTAAAAAAGGGGGGGGGTGTAATAAAATATCCGCTAAAAGGTTACTACTCTAAGTCCCCCTTCTTTTTAACATATATTCTATGATACTTTAAAAAAACATTTAATATTTATTGCATCATTTAGCCCAGGTTTCTGGTCTGCCCTTAAGCGGATTTGCCATCTAGTTTCTCTCTGTTCTAAAACATTTTTAAAATCACACCCTCTCAAATCTGCTCTGCCTTTTTCTAAAGCTGTAAATAAAAACTTGCTGAAGCTACAGCCGTCTTGACTATGCTTATATAAAGGATTTTTTTGTCACACTTTTTTATACTATATACATGTTCCCTAACTCTGGTGTTAAGGTGTGTGGTGGTCATGCCTACATAAAAATGTTGGCATTTGCTGCATATAGCCGCATAAACTACTCCTTGTGTCTTACAATTAAATACACCTGGCACCCCAATGGTGTAGGGTAGATGTGGAAACTCTACATATGATCCTTCTGAAATATATCTACACATGTTGCAATCCTGACATTTGTACATATCATTCGGTTTACTACTAAAAGGAATTACCAAGGATCTAGTATCTCTACCTTTTTCAAACAAGGCCTTCAAATTGCAATCTTTTCTATATACAAACCTAAGTTTGTCTCCTATGGCTTTTGTTAGTTCTTGATTGCCTTTGACAATTCTCCAATTTTTCTCTATGATATTATGAATATCCCAACCTCTTGTTTCCCATACGGCCTGTCGATGTCATCTACAAACACATTTCTTTTAAATGGTATGAGTTTTTGTAAGAATGTATTTACTTTTTAAGTATATATGTGATTCAACAGATGTATTTACAAATGAGTTCAAGTGAATTCTATATGATAATTCATTAATTTAATGAGGCAAATTGTTTGACTGTGATATATAAGTAGAACTGTCTCAGTTTGTTTTATTTCTAATGAAGTCTTGGACAAAAGCAGTGATTAAAGGATTTATACGCTAAAAGCTGTGATTTATTCCTTGTTCCTGGACTGTGGTTTTACTTTTTTAATAATATATAATGTTGTGTGCTCCCTCGTGGACAGGGCCAGTCAGTGGTACTGACAACCTTGCTGTGCTAAACTATGCTCAATTACACAGCTAGGCATCTACACACCTAGGACACATAGTACAGTTAGGCTATTGGCCTCATATGAACCTATGAATCTTTGTGCCTATGCATGCCTCACAGTCTGTTGACCCCCACATGGCCTGCTGATTTCATCTACCATACGTTCACCCGCAGCAATGTAAAAGCCAGAATTGTGCTGTGGTCCTTGTGTTAACTACTGAGTTCTATAGTCTGTATACTTAGATAGATAGGGGTTATATTCTCACTACAGTCAACTGAGTGTGTGTGTGTGTGTGTGTGTGTGTGTGTGTGTGTGTGTGTGTGTGTGTGTGTGTGTGTGTGTGTGTGTGTGTGTGTGTATGCCTCTAATCAGCAGAGTAGATCTGCTATCCTACAGTTACTTCACCAATGGCATGGCTTGCTAGCCTTTTCATACTTGCAGAAGCCTACTCATCCATTTCATGCAGCCTCCCAACCTCTTGTCTACCACATGGCCTGCTGATGTCATCCATTATAAGTTGACCTATAGACATGTGCTGTGGTGCTTTCATATAGTACTGTGTTCTGTAGTCTCTGTACCTTAGATAGGTATGGGTTCTGTTCTCACTGCAGTCAACTGTGGGTGCATGTGACAGATGATACTCAACACTACAGACATCCTTTTTATCCCACCATGTTGGACACTGTTATCACAATATGCTAAAAAGTCAATGCTGATGGAATCAGCTATATCATATTATTACATATCCAACCATCCCACCATGCAATGATCAGGCACTGGCCTGGAGCCCAAGAAAATGCCTCCTTAGGCTCATAGGATGTTTCTAGGTAGAGACGGGTGACAGGTATGCTTTGGTGTATATCTGGTGGGGAGTGGAGGGGTGAAGTTTGCCCCAAACTGTCTGGTAGCAGGTTGGTGATGTCCTCAGGGTCAATATGAGTGGTACTGTCCTCTACTAGTTGGCCACAAAGCTGGGCCTTCAAATTTAGATGTCTGGCATAGCTAAAGAATGCTTCTTGATTATGTTTAGCTAGGGATGCTACTTTAGGTTTGTACGTGGCTTTAGTGGACTTTTCAAGATAACTAATTTTCTTTTTCAAGCTGTGGAGGGTGTCCTTCCTCTGCTAAGTCAGCTTGCTCTTGTTCTTAGTCATTACTTTCTTCTACTTGTATAACCTATGTGTGCTTGATGCCCACTAGGCTGGCTTGTTTTCTGTAACAAACTCGTTTTGATCTGTTCACATTCAGCCAACACTATACAGTACATTTGTATAGCTGTTTATGCAGGACATTTATGTACACATCTGTATAGCAGTCATTGTTAACAGTGGCAGCAGGGGGTTTTGCAACACTTTATATCATTGGCTAGGAGTCTATAGTTTACTTTGGAGAAATGTTTCATTCTTTCTGCTCTTTTGGGGGTGTAGGGTATGACTGAATGCGAACAAGACTGAATTATGATCAGACGTGACCAGGGCAACCACACACAAGGGATAGTGCAGAGGCTCACTATGTTGGTCAAGACTAAGTCTAGGACATTCAAGCCCCTTGGTGGAGGTGCAGACTACCTGTTACACAGCATGTGTATAAAAGTCCAGGACCTTAGGGTGAGTGTATTTGTGCATGCATATGACTCCAAATTGATGGAAAGATAGTTTTAATCATACGTGACCGAGGTGTTTGGCTGTCTGGTTTGTGACTCAGTTAGGTCCAAGTAGGCAAAGTGGTCTATGTGGTTCAGAGTAGGGGGACCTGTAGCTATCTTTGACATTGAAGGGGGGTTTACATACAGTTAGTTGGAACTGGAGTAGCATTACAGAGTTGTATTCTGACCACTCTTACCATTTTGATTTTAATGAAGATGTATACACCTCCACATTTGATTCTTTCGTGCTTGTTCTGATGTATGAATGGTTGAGGGCATTGAACCCCTGCATGGCCGGGGTGCTATCTGCGGCCTTAAACAATGTCTGTGTAACTGCACAGACATGGGCATTTGCCAAGGTAAGGCATTCTTCTAGTAAGTGCAGTTGGATTTACACTCTGCATTGAGCACCATAACCTTCAGTTTTTGTCTGTGGTGAATACTTTTATGTGGGGGAGGCAAGATCCTTCATTTAGTACAGTAAGGTATGCCTCCAGTCATTTACTGCAACATGGACTATGACAGAGTCATAACGGTACTTGTTGTTGAGAGACTTGAGTGCATGCATGATTTGGCAGACCCTGGCATCTGTCAGGCGGCTGACTGTGACCTTCTCCTTGACCAGCCTGGTGAGGGGAACATCAATGTGTCTCACTATGGAGTCGCTTATGAGCAAGACATTTGATTTTGAGGTCTTTTGTTTGCGGGACTTATTGGCCAAGAAACTGGTGTGTGTATTATTATGTGTAGTGGATTCTGTTGGGTCTGCACTGTGTGCAGTAGGTTTGCACCTGGGAGGCCTCCAGTCTTAGGTTTCTAACAAGTACCTCCATTGATGTGGGTTTATGTGTTGTGTATTTATGTGCAACAGGTGAATTGTGTGCTGATAACATGTTTGATATCTGCTTTGTTATGTGAAAGAATTGATTCCAAATTCATAGTATAGATACAACTCTCACATGTTGTATTAGTTTGTTTTAGCAGTAGCTGGTTGTCAGTATACATGAGGCAATTTCTCTGCTGCCTCAGTATGCCCATGTCCATCAGGCTGTCTGGAGACATGGTGGGAAACTGTCCATTATGGAAGGAATATACTGTAGTAAGTAGTGGGAAGTGGGCTACATAGACCAAGACTAACAAAATATCTATTTTGTGGAGGGCTAGGGTTACAAAAATGTGTCACTGTTTCACAGTGCACACCTGAGTTGTTCACAGGGCAGCAGTGCAAGCTCTGACTGGCTAAAGTAAACTGAGTGCAAACTGCAAAACAAAACACTGGAATACAAGCAAAGTTAAATTATTTTAAACAAGTAAAACAAGTGAAAGGCAAACAGGGAACCTTATTCCAGCTATCTCCAAATCAGATGGGTTCTTGGCTGCACACTTCTGCTGCAAGGGTGCAGGGGAGGGCTTTCTTAATGTAATATGGCTTTTGTTAGTGCTTCAATGATACCAAACAGTCTAGATTCAGCAACCCTGAATAGAGCATATGCTGCAAAATGTAGAAGTTCTAGAAATCCAAAGTGCAGAAAATTTCAATCACAACATTTTAAATAAAGCAGCAATCCAGTGGAATATTCCAAGAGTGTAGACAACAAATGCACATAATGTGAAATAAGTGATATGGAACACAAGTGCTTAAACCAGAACTAAAACACTTTCAGAATAACAGACACAATAAGCCTTCAACAAGCAAATCCTAACTTAGAAGGGTGTAGCTGCCACAAGAGTCTAAACTGCAAACTTTCCTAATGTAAGATTGTCTGGAGGCCAAGTGCTTAGACCATAAAAAATAGACTTAGAGCAACAGCCACAATAAGCATTTAACCAGCAATTTCCAGCTCAGAAGGGCAGATGCTACACTCTCCTCCCACCAGAGTGTAGAATACAAACCTTCATAATGTAAGACAACTGGCTTTAAGCCCAACTGTTTAAACCAAAAAAAAATAGGCTTAGAATCACAGTTACAATGTAATGCAATACCAGACAGATGACAGTGACATGTCTATTAATTTACCCACATGCATCATGTCATGGTTAGCAGGCCCTGTGTTATCTTGATAAAAAATCCCTGTGGTCTGTTCAGCTGCTGCATGTGTCTGGTGAGGTTCCAGCAAAAGACAGCATTATACTGTAATACTGTTCTGATGAGTTTGATTACAGTGTTGTCATACAATCCTGAGATTTGCATGTGACTGGTGTGTCTTATGATGTGCACCTTGCATACATACTGGAAAACATTAAAGAGAAAGGCTATAAAGTAATGACATACATTGCAGTTCCTGACTTCACAACCTGTATAAGAGAATACACTAGAAAGTACTGTCATGATGATGCTATCCACTTTAACATTTGGCAAGCCAAATATAGCGGACAGGTCCAATTATCAGTTCAACAACACAAATGCAGGTATACTGGGCACTAATGTAGCTATGAACCCTGTGCATCAGACACAAAGCTTTTCTATCCCTGAATCGACAAGACAGAAACAGGGATAAGGCACAGTTATTATCACTTGCCCACAGTGCTGGAAGGGAGGGGTAGGTGACCTAGACTGACATAAAACGTCAGTGAGTGTGTGTGAGGGAGAAAAATGAAGCAGACAGTGTGTGTGTGTGTGTGTGTGTGTGTGTGTGTGTGTGTGTGTGTGTGTGTGTGTGTGTGTGTGTGTGTGTGTGTGTGTGTGTGTGTGTGTGTGTGTGTGTGTGTGTGTGTGTGTGTGTGTGTGTGTGTGTGTGTGTGTGTGTGTGTGTGTGTGTGTGTGTCTGTAGGGGTCTTTGATGTGAAAGTGGTATGTGAGAGACTGCATGAACACATATAGCTATGCACCCTGTGCATCAGACACAAAGCTTTTCTATCTCTGAATCGAAAAGACAGAAACAGGGATAAGGCACAGTTATTATCACTTGCCCACAGTGCTGGAAGGGAGGGGTAGGTGACCTAGACTGACATAAAACGTCAGTGAGTGTGTGTGAGGGAGAAAAATGAATTTGATAAAATTAATGGCATTCCAGTTGCAACGAAGGGAATATACAACTGCAATTCTACAGCAGTTGTTTATGGAATTGAATGCCCATGCAAAAAGTTTTACGTGGGAGAGACAAAAAGAACCTTAGCATGTAGAATTAAGGAACATGTTAGGGACATCTTGAAAAATAAGGAAACTAGTCCGTTGGCAGGGCATTTTCAAAAATATCATGGGGGCAACATGGAGGACTTTAGGGTCACAGTGCTAGATAGTATTGAAAATACAAAGTATTTAAATGATAAATGTATAAAACAAATATTAAGGAAAAAAGAATTATATTTTATATTAAAATTTAACACGCTTAAACCGTATGGTTTGAATTATGATTGTTCCTGGAAGAGTTTGCTTTAGCAACTGTAGCTTTAAAATGTGTAGTGTTTTATACATTTTATCCTTTTAAAAGTGATGTGGTTGATTGAATAATTGAATATAATTAACTTAGGAGTGATTTGAAGTTGTATAAAATGTGAGGTGAATGTCAGTGTGAGGAATAATTTACTCTGTAAAGGCTGTTTGCCGAGGCGCTAGAGAGAACAGAAGACCAGTATTTGTATATCTTGTATATCTTGTATCGTTGGATGTAACTACATCTCAGTGGATTAAATCTTTCTACAAGTTGCTGCGGAGTCCTTCTTTGTGGTATAATAAGGATTTGTTCGTGTGTGTTTAGTGGTTTTGCATTTATGGCCAGTGACTCCTTCGCAGCATTACCTAGGATGTTCAGAGAGACTGCTATGGACAGTACGCAAAAATCGATTGACAGCTTTCTTATTGCTTCAAATGGTACAAATAATTCCATGAATGTAGGTGCAGTACAAGGAAGAGATGAGGTACAAAATGGTGAAGCAGTATCTGGGTTATATAACAAATGGCAGCAGGATCGGAAGCTGTGGCAACAAAATCCGTTTGCACGTGTTGGTAAGAAAATAGAGACTATGGTGGCTCCTGAAATTCGGGACTCATATACACAAATAGAAAAATTGCTGTTTAAAGAGACCTCAGTGTTTTTGAATTTGCAGAGTCTACAGCGGTATGAAGAACTAGATATCACTCCCAGGGGGCTGCGGAGTATTAAAAATCCTTCTACACCTTTTGATCTTACTAGCCCTGAGGAAAAGCAATTTCACGATAGATGGTTAGCGGCTGCTCATCGGTGCAGCAAAGAATGGGTCCGAATACTTATAGAAAGAGATGTATTGAAAAAGCAAAAGTTAAGGGAGGAGATTAAAATAATGTGCATTGAAATTTCCAACAAAATCAAACATGATGACCTACAGCAGTTTTTGGTTAAGACAAATGAACAATTAAATGTGTATGAGTCGGAACTCATTGACCGCAAGAAAAGTAAGCTACATAGAGACTTACGTGACTATGAGAACAAGAGGGCGTTTTTGCTGTCGACCAATCACAAAGCCCGACGACAATGTGTGCATTTTGAGCGTAGAGAGAAGGAAGTGGAAAGAGAAGGAGCAGGGTATGTTTCAGCGGAGAGCGGATTATCGCAGACTGAGGCAGAAACGGATAGTGAAGAGTATCCAGCACTTCCCAAACCTGGGAACCACAAGGGATTAAATTTGTTTCAGGATAACCGTTTCAGTCGGAAACGGAGTTGGAATGGACAGGGGTATAACGGGGAGGACTATGGTAAGCAGCGCTCAAACAAAAAAGGTAAATGGGACGGACAATGGGACTAAAATTGCTTGTGAGTATGATAATTGCGAGTATGTGGTAAATTTATCTGGTTGCAACTTGTCGCAATGTGCATTAAATATTTTAAACAGAGGGTTAAAATTTGTACCCACAGTTTTACCTAGGGTACATATGTTGAAGGCAGATATATTTCATTTTACATGCAAATTGCATTTAATGGACATGTTTCATTGTTCTAATAATGATTCTTCAGTAACAAGTTATTATGGGGTCAGTAACACCGTGTTAGTTAATAATATAGATGAAGAATTTTTTTCATGTAATTCAGAATTGGATATAAGTAAACATAAGGAGTTTGATATTAGTATAATCAAAACAGCTAGTACTTTTATGCCACCTCAGAGTAATGATAGTATCAAATATTTTCATAAATCATTAACACAGAACATGGAAATCGAATTTGAAAAATTTAAATGGAATAACAAAACTGTTAAGTACAATCTTACTAAAACAGAATGGGAATGCTTAAATGTTTTGAGCCGGGACAACAATATAATATTTAAACCTTCCGATAAAGGAGGGAAGTTAGTGATATTAAATATGGCTCAATATTTAGAAATGTGTTATGAACATTTGAAGAATGAACAAATATATGAACAAATAGATATTAATGATTATAATGAAGCACAAAGGAAGTATGAGCATGTCATTGACAAAGGCTATAGGTTACAATACTTTTCTTATAAAGATATAAAAGAAAAATTTAATATTAATGCCCCTAGAATGCCCTGCTTTTACTGTATACCGAAAATACATAAGAACATCTTTCCTCCACCAGGACGTCCGATAGTATCAGCGACAAATGGCTACTTGGAAAATATTTCAAAGTTTTTACATATGTATTTGATGCCAGTTGTATATAAATTACCATCTTATATTAAAGATGTTTTTGATTTAATAACGAAAGTAAAGGATATATGCTGTCAGGATAACATGTATTTCATAGTAATAGATGTGGTTAGCTTGTATACAAACATAAAGCATGAAGATGGAAAGGCAGCCATTAAGTATTTTATGGGCAATGAGGATGCCGTTAATTATATATTATAATTATTTGACATATGTTTAAATAATAACATGTTTGAATTTAATGGATCTATGTATAAGCAGAAGCAGGGTACAGCGATGGAGGCGGCTTTTGCCCCCAGTTACGCTAATGTATTCATGGGGCATTTTGAGAGTAGATATATATACACCAATGCTTTTTTCAAAAAAACATGTATATAGATATTATCGTTTTATTGATGATTTGTTGTTTATTTGTCGAGGTGGACAGCAAGAAGTGCAAAAATTTTCAATGGAGATACAGGATAATACCATGGGTGTAAAGTTTGACGGACTGCAAAATGGTCAGAAAGTGCAATATCTAGATATTTCACTAATAGGCTGTAAGGAACATAAGTTGGAATATCAAATTCACAGGAAATTTCAAGGGGCTGGTTCTATACTGCATGGTAGCAGTTATCATCCAGTACATATTATTAAAGCAATTCCTTATACAGAGTTGAATAGGGTAAATAGATTGTGTAGCAACCCTATTATTAAAGAAAAGGAGTATATACAAAGTTATAACAAATTTAAAGCAAGAGGTTATGAGGAATACAATCTAAAGGAAAGTTTAAAGAAGGTTAAAAAATGTGGTAAACATAATAGAGGGGGAACATGGAAGACACCCCAAGAGGGTAAAGATGCTGTATACTTTGTGTCTACCTTTTCTGTATTATCAGATAGTATTAAGGAACATGTGCTATATAGTTGGAATTTATTAAAAAAAGAAGTAGATTATTTGTTGGAAAAGAATGTTATTTTTTCTTACAAAGGAGGGAGAAATATACAAGATTTTTTGGTACATAGCTGGTTTAGAATGGCCAACATGCCAGTGTATACACAAGCTATGTATCAGGGAACTAAAAGATGTGGCAAATGTACTATCTGTAGGTTTATTGTACAACAATTTGATAAAATTAATGGCATTCCAGTTGCAACGAAGGGAATATACAACTGCAATTCTACAGCAGTTGTTTATGGAATTGAATGCCCATGCAAAAAGTTTTACGTGGGAGAGACAAAAAGAACCTTAGCATGTAGAATTAAGGAACATGTTAGGGACATCTTGAAAAATAAGGAAACTAGTCCGTTGGCAGGGCATTTTCAAAAATATCATGGGGCAACATGGAGGACTTTAGGGTCACAGTGCTAGATAGTATTGAAAATACAAAGTATTTAAATGATAAATGTATAAAACAAATATTAAGGAAAAAAGAATTATATTTTATATTAAAATTTAACACGCTTAAACCGTATGGTTTGAATTATGATTGTTCCTGGAAGAGTTTGCTTTAGCAACTGTAGCTTTAAAAGGTGTAGTGTTTTATACATTTTATCCTTTTAAAAGTGATGTGGTTGATTGAATAACTGAATGTAATTAACTTAGGAGTGATTTGAAGTTGTATAAAATGTGAGGTGAATGTCAGTGTGAGGAATAATTTACTCTGTAAAGGCTGTTTGCCGAGGCGCTAGAGAGAACAGAAGACCAGTATTTGTATTACTTGTATATCTTGTATCGTTGGATGTAACTACATCTCAGTGGATTAAATCTTTCTACAAGTTGCTGTGGAGTCCTTCTTTGTGGTATAATAAGGATTTGTTCGTGTGTGTTTAGTGGTTTTGCATGTCTATTAATTTACCCACATGCATCATGTCATGGTTAGCAGGCCCTGTGTTATCTTGATGAAAAATCCATGTGGTCTGTTCAGCTGCTGCATGTGTCTGGTGAGGTTCCAGCAAAAGGCAGCATTATACTGTAATACTGTTCTGATGAGTTCGATTACAGTGTTGTCATACAATCCTGAGATTTGCATGTGACTGGTGTGTCTTATGATGTGCACCTTGCATACGTACTGGAAAACATTAAAGAGAAAGGCTATAAAGTAATGACATACATTGCAGTTCCTGACTTCACAACCTGTATAAGAGAATACACTAGAAAGTACTGTCATGATGATGCTATCCACTTTAACATTTGGCAAGCCAAATATAGCGGACAGGTCCAATTATCAGTTCAACAACACAAATGCAGGTATACTGGGCACTAATGTAGCTATGAACCCTGTGCATCAGACACAAAGCTTTTCTATCCCTGAATCGACAAGACAGAAACAGGGATAAGGCACAGTTATTATCACTTGCCCACAGTGCTGGAAGGGAGGGGTAGGTGACCTAGACTGACATAAAACGTCAGTGAGTGTGTGTGAGGGAGAAAAATGAAGCAGACAGTGTGTGTGTGTGTGTGTGTGTGTGTGTGTGTGTGTGTGTGTGTGTGTGTGTGTGTGTGTGTATGTGTGTGTGTGTGTGTGTGTGTGTGTGTGTGTGTGTGTGTGTGTCTGTAGGGGTCTTTGATGTGAAAGTGGTATGTGAGAGACTGCATGAACACATATAGCTATGCACCCTGTGCATCAGACACAAAGCTTTTCTATCCCTGAATCGACAAGACAGAAACAGGGATAAGGCACAGTTATTATCACTTGCCCACAGTGCTGGAAGGGATGGGTAGGTGACCTAGACTGACATAAAACGTCAGTGAGTGTGTGTGAGGGAGAAAAATGAAGTAGACAGTGTGTGTGTGTGTGTGTGTGTGTGTGTGTGTGTGTGTGTGTGTGTGTGTGTGTGTGTGTGTGTGTGTGTGTGTCTGTAGGGGTCTTTGATGTGAAAGTGGTATGTGAGAGACTGCATGAACACAGCCAAGCTCAATGCTAGCTATATGTCTTGATATGTTGGACAGGTGTGAGCCATGCATGGTAGAAGTGGCAGTTCATCATTGTCACCTACAACCATGGGAGCTAGCTTTGCCAGGAGTTGCACTGGCACCTCCACACCCAAGATCAGATGGAGTGCTGCTACCTGAATTGTGGCTGACCTATGCCCATTAGGATGCCATTCCCCTCTCAGCAGATGTTCCATCACAGACACTGCTTGTTCCATGGCAGAAACCCCCTTGGTCCATCAAAGACACCCCCTCATTCCAACGTGTCATTCATCTAATCCAGGAGTCGGTGACACAGTGCAGGCAGTCAGCTATTGCCACATCCACAACACTGAGCATTTGTCTGGAGCACCTTTTTGAATGTGTCCATGCCTCCAAGATGGCCCTAAACATATGATGAGTGGCATTTGAAGAGACATCTGCAGCAGGTAGAGGAGGGACAGCAGGCCCTTGACAAGCACCCCTATCAACTCTCCTGTGTGGCACCACAACAATATTTTGGCTACAGCCAAACTCAACAGGCACTGAAACACAGTAGCCACACTTCCCTGATCAATGTCCTCACCCTCTACCTGTCCAATATCTGTGGCCTCAGTGCACTGGGTAGGCCTAGGTCTATTGGCTGTGTTCAGAGAAAAAAAAGGGGGTGGCTGGATCTCAACCTCTGTGTCAGATTTAACCTATGCACCTTCTGACTGTGCCTCACTTTTGCCACCATTATCATCATTGTCTGATGAGACACTGACATCAGGTGGCACAGGTCCCACATTCCCACCGTCATGATCATCTGTGATAAAGAGGGAGAAACACAGGCATAAATTAATACCAGCAGTACTATGATGCAATATATGCTAAACAACTAACAGTGCTACCACTGCTACAGACAGTACAACAATATACACAACAGGCCTAAAATGACACATTAGATTATGAAAAATTGATCTGCAGTACTGAGATAACTTGATTTGGTTTATCACCTGCAGGAGGCCTAAGGTGCTGGATTCCTGACAGTCCTGAAAGAAGTTAAGCAAGAGGTATGGCCAAAATCATCAACAGTTAACAGTAAGACATGTACTACATGCAATCCTCTCAAGCAGCATGAAGTTTTACTTTAACAAATATGTGGCTGCCAACTCCAAACTGAGCTTATCACTGTAATAATATTCAGTCATCCACCCCACAAAAAAAACAAAAAACATAAGTGACACAGAGGTAACTTTTGTTTCAATTGTATTACTATACAAAAGTACTGAACTGGTCATATAATGAAGTCTACATTGAAGATCTTCCTGGGAGTGAGGAGTTGCACTCACATCAAGGACATATTGTAGGCCATTCTACTCTGAGTTGTCCTATGTTAGAACACTCACCATGAATTCCTCATTAGGGATGAAAGGTGGTTCTGCAGCAGACCCACACCTAGTTACCCTCTGGTCTCTGGCAACAGCAGCTGCATGCCTCTGTTCAGATGTGATCATGTCATTAGCCCTGTGGCACACCTTCTCATAAGTACAGCCTTAGCTGCCCATGTTATCAATGATTTCCTGCAATATCCTCAGCCTCTCTGTAATATTGGGACAACCTCTTCCAAGAAGGAAAGTGTCATGTTGATGTAGCATGTCCACTAGTATGGTGCTTTCTGCCTTATTGAATGGGGTTCTGCACCTCAATGACATTTTCTGTCCTAAAACACAACTGAATGATAATGCACATAACTATCACATAACTACAAAGGAACTGTTACCAGATAAAACAGTCAAGGTACACAGTCAGCAGTACCCACAGGAAAAACATAACACATGTAACATATTTGAAATACTAACAACAGGCAGGATGCAAAACAAGGAGAATAGCAAGGACAATATATCCTTGTATGTGACATAGCAGTAACTCAACTGTGCCACGCTCCAAAAGAACAGTCTATTATAGTTTGTGACATAGTCAATTTTCTTTGCTTCCCTCATCCACTAAGGAACAGGCACATGAACCATTTTGCTAATAAACACATTGTATATGCTAAACATGCATTCAAAGGACCTGTCCCTGAAGCATTTGTACAAATGTATCACACAGCTTACTGTTTTCATGTATTGCCAACCATTTGTACCTCTGAAATGGCTTGACAAACACGGCCATGCCATCAGTATACTTTTAACTAATACTTACAGATAATACTGAAAGAGGCTTTGATTCTCATTAGTCATTAATATGTTCCAGCATATGTATTATGTAGGTAAAAAATTACAGCATACCTGCTGGACTTCAATGCTCCTCTGTAAAGATAGGTTGGAAAATATTTTGCTTAGCTGAACATGTAACAAGTATTCTCACCATCAGTTTGGCTAGCTACACATTTCCTTTTTACAATGGAGGAAATTATTAAAGGACTGCATTTGTCTAGGCTGTGGTTCAGAGATGTTAATCAAAACACAAGCAGCTGAATTGCATGTTAATCAAGCAATCAGTTGGAGCTATTCACACATTTATAAAGCAAACATTTAGACTCCATGCTGGCTTTTTCTGTGGATTTCAAGAATAGTGGAGTACAGACACAGAATGTCTACACATACAGAATGTTAGCAACTGCTGCTATGGCTTAACTCCATTTGTATGTGCTCCATGGTCCAGGCAATGCTGCTGCTGTTGCCAGTAGTCCTAGGCTGAGACAGCTGAGTTTAAAGGCCACACTCAACTTATCACAACATCCATGACATGGACATTTTAGAGTGCTACAGAGTGGACAGGGACACAATACAGGAACCTTGCAACTTCTGCCAGGCTGAAATCAGAGCCACAGCCTTTACCTCCCCATGTATTGGCTGTGCACTGCTTCCATCACAGTCAGCCCTGAACTAACACTGTGTCAACTGCTGCATTTACAAGGTAAGTCCTGAATGTGTACTGTATTGTATGGTAATATTATGACATGTCCTTATATTTCATCACTTGGTACAGTAAGCAATTACAAGGTGGGAGGTTTGTACAGAAACTAATGTCACATATGACAGCAGAGACCTATTAGACCTGTATGTGTCCATTAGCAAGTAGTAGGCTTAGGGCCTCAAAGATTCCCTCGTTGATACCTCCCCAAGGTAATGATTATCACAGCATGGCCTCAGTTTAACAACATATGTTTGAAATGGAAAATCCTAACAGAGAAGTTTGAAAGTAATAAGAAACATATCAGTTTGCAGCTTCACCACCCTCACAAGATAAAACCAGCAGGATGCAAAACAAGGAGAGTAACAGGAGCAACATAGCCTTGTTTGTCCAATACCATTAGCTCAGCCTGGGTCATCCCCCCCTCGAAAGAACATTATACCCTTGCATGTTCCATGACAGGAACCCCCCATTTGCTCCCCACCCCCAAAACAGCAGTCTATGTTTGTTTGTGGAATTCAGCCTTCCAGTAATGTGATGGCAACTGCATATCATATTGTCCCCAGTGAACATCCTCACACATTTTAAGGTAAATGATATAGACTGGCTTACACACTGCATGTCTCTGAGTACCAGTCAGATAATTGATGAATGACCAGGTAACACAGAAAGGTAGGACACAGCTGTAGATTTACAAGGAATATTAATAGCAGGTTGTGTGACCAGTAACTGCACCACAACCCTATATATTACATAGAATACATTTACAAATATCAGGCCATGCTTTGATATCCATGCACATTCAGTTGAACTTAGTTGTGTGTGGAATTACATCAAGTATTTGCTGCAAAGGTTTTCGTGGAGCAAAGATGGATAAGTCCTCCTCCTGTTTTGTGACAGTAAATTCCAGTGAGAGTTGGTATCCAGACCTATGTAGTCATATCTCATCCAAACTGTGCTGTGTATGTTATAGATTTATTTTCCACATTTCAACTAATTCTCCAATTTTTGGGGGGGCACTGTTTGCACAATGCACCATTTAGCACAAATGGCTTTGGGTATACACATTTCGTTTGCATGTAGAGCAGCAATGCACAAACCGTATGAATGGGCCACACACATAGCAGACAGGATTCAGACAAACACACACATGCACTGAATTCATTCAATTAATACTATTAGCCATCATGCAAACACATTTCCTGGCAACTTTCACTGTCGCACAATGTGTTTGCATGATGGTAAGTGATGAGCAATACTTTCAAATGTTACAAATCAAGAAAGTGCATGTTCCCAGTAAGTGCGATGCCTGCAATTGGCAGGAAAACATTATTCTGCATTGGTCTTGATCTGTGATAGATATGGCTACCATTCCTGGAGAGTTTTTGAGATTCCATGCTCAGAAATGGTGTGTCTAGGAGTACAAAGTATTTTTTGAACTCCTAGTCAATGAACATGGGCCCAGGCTGTTGCAGACAGACTAACATGACTCTGAGTACAAGGCAGAAGCATGGAATAGCCTGGCTCAGACTCTGACCTGTGCTGCACTGGTGAACAATATAGGAACCACAACAGAGACATCAGGATGAGGAAGATGGATACCCTTAACAATTGGATTGAGGAGTATAGGACTGTGGGAACCCCCAGATATGTAAGTGTCACTTACAGAGACTACCTGTCAGTGTTAAAAGCTGGATATATTCAGAATTGGTATGCTTAATGGTATTCTGTTGTGTTCTGTTTTTTCCAAAGCCATCACAGACCAAGCACTGAATGTACAATCCATGCCACTAGATTGGCATGGATGTGAGACACATGTGGCATGTATGCATCCCAACAGTGGCGTTATTTTAGCATTAAAACTTATGATGCATTTATTTGTTAGAAATACAGTTGATCAAATGGAGCATTCACTTCTTAACTGCAATAGGGAAATATGCATGCATTACTCTGGAGGGAAAACACCAGTTCATTATTGCAAAATAGTCATAGGTTGTGCCTTCAAAATCCACACTTCCCAAATATATCAAATACATATAATATATTAAATATGTTAAGGTTTCATCAATATTGCAATATAACATCAGGGCTGTAAAGCAGTGTAACCATTGGCTTTCTGTAAACTGTAATCATTATATTAGGACCATGCATATGCACAATGTATGCACATGTCAAGGATCACTTATTGCAATCTGTAGTATATTGTGCATCTGCTAGAAGGTGGATAGTCTGAACAGTAAACAAAGGTATTTGTTAGGAGTTTGTAGTGCTAAAACTAAAGGTAACAGACTAGAGTAAAATGATTGTATCAATGTTTTGTATGAAGTTAGTAATGTTCCCCTTTTTTTCTCTCATCCCACCCTTTTTTCTTTTTTTTTGTGTGTGTTTATTATTTTTTTTTTGGATTATTATTTTATTTTTTGTGTGTTTACTTTTTATTTTTTGTTTTTCCCACAGCACAGTGGTGTAGGAATGTCCCATAGGATCTACCTGCCCCACTGCACCAGCTACAGTACTGCTGCCCAGCCTGTCTGGTACAGTACCTGATAGCACCCCTTCTGCCACCCCTGCACTCCCCAGCCCTTCAGACAGATCTTCCCCAGAGGACAGGACCGTGGTTCCCTATTGTTACACTGGCAAAGGGGTTGAGTTTATCACTCATGATGAACTGCCAGGGGTGGTCATAGGATTGTGCACCACACTATTGGTGCATGCCTATACCAGCTGGAGACACTACTCTCCATCATTATAGTAAATAACATAAGGAGATGCAGATGTCAGACACTGCCACAATCAGTGCAGTGAGGTGACAGTGATGACAGTCCAGTGTGTGAGGACTCAATTCTGTCACTCAACTTGACATCCATGGGTTCGTGATATTCCCACCCGCACCCCTCCAAGAGGGTCACCCACCTCATGTGTCCTTCACCATCCCTGTCTCTTGTCTTGTTTGTCTTGACTGCCTGTAATTTACCTCACCCAGACATTCCTACAGCCCTTCCCCAACATTCCTCTCTTTCAAAAAAAAATAAAAAATGGGCACCTACCCCACAAAAAAAAAAAAAAATGTCCCATACATAGCTAAAACGTTTGCCAAATGATATATGTGGGCAATAGTACAGTTTTACATACCAGACCGGTCAAGGCCTTGGTTAACAATGATTGCTACCAGTATTGTTAGCCAACAGGGTGCTGGTGGAAATTGGGCTACTGTTGGCTGAAGGAGAAGGAAAAGAAGAGGTGGAAGGCATGGCTAAAGGCAGGAAGAGAGGAGAAAGGCTAAGAGTGTGGTAGTGAGAGTTGGAACTTTGAATGTTGGCAGTATGACTGGTATAGGGTGAGAGCTAGCTGATATAATGAACAGAAGGAAGGCTGATATATTGTGTGTTCAAAAGACCAGATGGAATGGAGGAAGACTAGGTGTATTGGAGGTGGGTTCAAATTGTTCTATCATGGTGTGGATGGGAGAAGAAATGGGGTAGGGGTTATCCTGAAAGAACAGTATGCCAAGAGTATTTTGGAGGTGAAAAGAGTGTTGGATAGAATTATGTTTATGAAGCTGGAAATTGATGGTGTAATGATGAATGTTGATAGTGCATATACTCTGCAAGTTGGGTGTGTGATGGATGAGAAAGAAAATTTTTGGAGTGAGTTGGATGAAGTGGTGATGACTGTATCCAAGAGTGAGAGAGTGGTAATTGGAGCATATTTCAATGGGCATGCTGGTGAAGGGAACAGAGGGGATGAGGAAGTGATGGGTAGGTATGGTGTTAAGCAAAGGAATGCAGAAGGTCAGATGGTAGTGGATTTTGCGAAAAGGATGGACATGGCTGTGGTGAATACATATTTTAACAAGAGGGAGGAGCATAGGGTGACATACAAGAGTGGAGGAAGATGCACACAGGTGGATTAGATCCTATGCAGAGGGCCAGTTTGAAGGAGATTGGGGACTGTAAAGTGGTGACAGGGGAAAGTGTAGTTAGGCAGCATAGAATGGGGGTCTGTAGTATGATGTTGGTGATCTAAAAGAGGAAGGGGAGTGTGAGGGCAGCACCAAGGATCAAATGGTGGAAATTGAAAAAGGGTGATTGTGAGGTTGAGTTCAGGGAAGCTTTAAGACAGGCACTGGGTGGCAGCGAAGCATTACTGAATAGCTGGGAAACTACAGCAGAGCTAATAAGGGAGATGGCTAGAAAAGTGCTTGGTGTGACATCTGTACAGAGGAAGGAGGACAAGGAGACCTGGTGGTGGAATGAGGAAGTACAGGAGAGTATACAGAGAAAAGAGGTTGGCAAAAAAGAAGTGGGATTGTCAGAGAGATGAAGAAAGTAGATATGAGTATAAGGAGATGAGGTGCATGGCAAAGGGAGAAGTGGTGAAGGCTAAAGATAAGACATATGAAGTGTTATATGAAAGGTTGGACACTAAGGAGGGAGAAAAGGACCTGTATCAATTGGCAAGACAGAGGGACCGAGCTAGGAAAGATGTGCAGCAGGTAAGGGTGATAAAGGATACTGAGGGAAACATACTCACAAGCAAGGAGAGTGTGTTGAGCAGATGGAAAGAGTACTTTGAGGGACTGTTAAATGAAAGGAATGAGAGAGAGAGAGAAGGTTGGATGATGTGGGGATAGTGAATCAGGAAGTGCAACGGTTTAGGAAGGAGGAAGTAAGGATAGCTATGAAGAGGATGAATAATGGAAAGGCTGTTGGTTCAGATGACATACCTTTTGATGCATGGAGGTGTTTAGGAGAAATGGCAGTGGAGTTTGTAATCAGATTGTTTAATGCAATTTTGGAAAGTGAGAGGATGCCTGAGGAGTGGAAAAGAAATGTTTTATTACCGATTTTTAAGAATAAGTGTGATGTGCAGAGCTGCAGCAACTACAGAGGGATAAAAACTGATCAGTCAAAGCATGAAGTTATGGGAAAGAGTAGTGGAAGCTAGGTTAAGACGGGAGGTGATGATTAGTAGTATAGTATAGAATAGTATAGTATAGTATAGTATAGTATAGTATAGTATAGTTTCATGGCAAGAAATAGCACTACAGATGCAATGTTTGCTCTGAGATTGTTGATGGAGAAGTAAAGAGAAGGTCAGAAGGAGTTGCATTGTGTCTTTGTCGACTTAGAGAAATCATATGACAGGGTGCCCAGTGAGGAGTTGTGGTGTTGTATGAGGAAGTCAGGAGTGTCAGAGAAGTATGCAAGAGTGGTAGAGGATATGTATGAGGGTAGTGTGACAGTGGTGAGGTCTGTGGTTGGAATGATGGATGCGTTTAAGGTGGAGGTGGGATTATGTCAAGGATCAGCTCTGAGCCCTTTCTTATTTGCAATGGTGATGGACAGGTTGACAGATAAGATCAGACAGGAGTCCTTGTGGACTATGATGTTTGCAGATTACATTGTGATCTATAATGAGAGTAGGGAGCATGTTGAGAAGATCCTGGAGAGGTGGAAATATGCTCTAGTAAAGAGAGGAATGAAGATTAGCAAGACTAAGACAGAATATATGTGTGTGAATGAGAACAAGGATAGATGAATGGTGAGGATAAAGGGAGTAGAGTTGGTGAAGGTGGATGAGTTTAAATACTTGGGATCAACAGTTTAGAGTAATATCGATTGTGGAAGAGAGGTGAAGAAGAGAGTACAGGCAGGTTGGAGTGGGTAGAGAAGATTGTCAGGAGTGATTTATGACAGACGAGTACCAGTAAGAGTGAAATGGAAGGTCTACAAGAGGGTAGTGAGGCCAGCTATGTTATATGTATTGGAGACAGTGGCAGTGACAAAAAGGCAGGAGTTAAAGATGTTAAGATTATCAGTGGGTGTGACAAGGGTAAACAGGATTAGGAATAAGTATATTAGAGGCTCATCCCAGGTTGGACAGTTTGGAGACAAAGCCAGGGAGGTGAGATTACATTGGTTTGGACATATTCTGAGGAGGGATGCTGAGTATATTGGGAAAAGGATGTTGAGGATGAAGCTGCCAGGTAAGAGGAAAAGAGGAAGGCCTACGTTAAAGTTTATGTTTGTAGTGAGAGAGGACATGCAGGAGGTTGGTGTGACAGAGAAAGATGCAGAGGAGAGGAAGAAATGGAAACAGATGATCCACTGTGGTGACCCCTAACAGAAACAGCTGAAAGAAAAAGAAGAAGAAGACATAGCTCTCCATTTTGCACACGTGTTCATGACACCCATGGTTATTTCAAATTGTCTATACAATTCACCATACAACAGATTGTGTTGTGGTCACCCCTCTCTCTGGCGGTGACATTCTAAATTGAGGCAAATTTTTATGTTTATTTTGTAAGAAATAAATAGCTATGGTTCTTTCCTACATCTGCTCTGCACATTTCTGCATTGTTTTCACTTTTTTACTCCCCATGCTTGCTCCCCATTTCACCACTTTCTTATCTTCCCCATTTCTTTTCTTTAATGAAATAATGCTTGATGGTGTGCAGAGTGCACCAACAAATTGCAATGGTAAACAGCAGTAATATAAGTGCATATACCAGCTCTAAGTATTATATAGTTGGATTATAAATCAGTATTATCTAGCCATATTGTAGATACTTCATAACAACTATCGCACTTCAAAATGTGGATTTTCACGTGTAAAATTATTTGATACTGTTATTATACACTTGGATTCAAACCAAGTACTATCTAAACAAAAAAGTACATGTATCATTGCATTAACAGATGGTGCTACAGACACAGTTAATTAGCAGGTATATTTTAGAGACTGCATAGAAATGGCAGACTTAACTGCTGTTGTATACACCTGTTGTTAAGTGAAGCTCTAGGTGCAGGGAATTAATGAACTTAATGTAGGAATAAGTATCTTTTTTCTGTCAAATATGTATTTTGTTAGGAGTGTTGCTTATTGATGCTGTACAATGGGCAATATCATGCAATATTCTGCACTACTGCTGTACAAAACTAAATGAGTATCACACAGTAATGCATTATAAAACATTACAGGTGACCGCAGAGTGCAGTTTCATAAAATTTAATGAAGAAGACACATTAATGATATGGGGAGCAAGCACAGGGAAGTACAAATGGAAATCTTTCATAAACAGCGTCACTTACTACGGAATGTATTAAATACATCTGCTATCTATCTGACTCTGTGTTGGAAAGTATTAATTCATTGGTGTTGGAGGCAGATGACACTGAATTTGAATATGGGTGGAAGTAATAATTTTACAAGTTTGTATGATACTTTAAATATTTCCACTTGCATTACTGCTTTTTACCATTGGGGTGCATTGATGTGCACCTTGCAGTACTGCACAATAATTCTTTAAAGAAAAGAAAGGGGGATACTGGAAAGTGGTAAAATGGGGAGCAAACAGGAAGAAGAACAAAGTGAAAGCAAGGTAGGAATGTGCAGGAAAGTCATTTAACGAATCATAGCTATCCATTTCTTCCAGAATAAAACAAACCAATTTGGCTAAATTTGGACTGTCACCCCCAGAGAGAGGGGTGATCACAGCACAGTTTGTTGTTTAGAGAATTGCATAGACAATTAGAAATAATCATGTGTATCATGACCACATGTATGCGAAATGGAGATCTATGTATGTGATGATTTTTTTTTTGTGGGACAGGTGCCCATTTTTTTTTTCTTTTATTAGTTTTATTTATTTATTTTTTTGAGATCATGAGGAATGTTGGGGAAGGGCTGTAGGAATGTTTGGGTGAGGTAAGTTTGGCAAGTGAGGAAGCAATTGAACACCACGGAAGGGAAGGGGGGGGGTCTAGGTCCTATGCATGTCAAGGTGGTTGACAGTGAAAATCTTGTCCTCACCCCAGTGGACTGTCATCACTGTCACCTCACTGCACCGCTGGTTGGAATACCTGATGTCTGCCCCTCCTACTGGTGCTTTGCACTAGGATGGAAAGCAGGGACTCCATCTGGTGTAGGCATGCGCCAACAGTGGGGTGCACAGTCCTGTGTATCATCCCTGGCAGTTTTACATGGGTGGAGCCACAGGCCTGTCCTCTGATGCAGAACTACCTGAGGGGCTGGTGCTCATTGTCTCAGAAAGTAGAGTGAGGATCTGCTCCCTTGTGTTTGTTGATGGAAAATGGTTGATGACATTTCCTGGGAGGTGAGTCGGTGTGATAGAAGGTAAAATCTAAGTTAATTTTATTAGCCAGCAGATTTGCTATAGCCTCTAGCTCCATTAATGTAGTTACATTCGATTTTAGTTTGACACATTGTTGGGTGTTTCCTTTCAAATTGTGGATATAGCTGAAGAAAGTCTTATGGTTGCCCTTAGATTGGTGGCTATTATTACCTGAAATTTGACTTTGGTGGACTTGATTAGTCCCCTGAGTTGCTTGTTCAGATTAATGAGGGAGTTTTTACCATGCTGGACATGCCCTTCCTGTTTATGGACATTTTATTTTATTTATTTATTTATTTTATTTAACATTTGTTTACTGGGAAAGTCTGACTTGGAACTAAGCCAATTTTCCGCAGAGGCCAGGGAGAAATGCTGCAGATGCATGTTTTTGTAATGTGGCAGGAAACCAGATCACTCACTGGAAACCCACATGAATGAAAGGAGGACATGCAGATTCCACACAGAAGGCACCCCAGCTGAGAGTCGAACCAAAGAACCTCTTGCTGTGAGGTGACAATGCTACTGCTGCACCACTGCGCTATCCATCGACATGATGTTCTTTCATTATGCAACCTAGTTATACTGGGATCCCACCAGCATAAATGTGCTTTTTGGAGGTTGTCCTATGTTTATTACAGTTAGGTGCATCTATCTCTATGTATTTTATTCATGAAAATCTTACATGTCAATGGCAACCAATTTTTATATAATTCCTTTCTGCTTTCTTTTATGTATAAATTTCATAACACCTCAATGGACTCTTTTGTTTTTAATGCTACCATCCGAAAACTCATTCATAACATTTGTAACAACATTTTTCTGTATATTATTCTGTATATAAATTAATACACTAACCTATAATGTCCAGGGGCACTTGTCTGTTAATACTTCTCAAAATTTCATCAGACTCATCTAAAGTAATATTTTTCTATTCCCATTAAAACATTCTTAATTATTTTCTTCATGTTCCAAATTTCAGTAATATGCTCTTCAATAATACCCTTTAAACTTGTGCCAGTTTATTTGTCTGAAACCAAAATCCTCAAATCAACTTGCCTGAAAACTCAGTTGACTGAAAAGCATAGAAGTCTGTAGAAAGTATGTGATGATATCATTTTTTTATCATTGGGTTTTTAGGTATGTGAGTGTAGTAGAGTATGTGTAGAGTTCAATGATTAGCATTATTTTGTACATCCAGATATAGATGATTGTGCTTGTGATCCAGTACTGTATGTGGTGAATTTGTTTTGTCTTCCCAATTGTGCTACCATGGAGATAGCAAACTAAGTAAGGGGTTGTGGAGGGCATTGCTGTGATGACACTTTTCAGGGAAATGAGTTTTCATCCAAACGGTCAAGTATTTTGGTTTCAGGCAAATGAACAATCAGGGAAATGAAAATAAACCTTTAAATCATACACCTCATTCTGTATCTGTTCTTTAAACATTCAGTTTTGTCTTCTTTCTATATAACTTTTTTCTCCAAAAAAAAAGGAGAAACCTTTTCACTTTTACCCCATATAAGGTATATCTGCTTATATAACAAAGAATTTTTTTTTTCATATTTTCCAGACATATTTCTCTTTACTTGTTTATTCTATTAGCCTCATTTCCTCAATATTTTCTTCGATCTCATTTACTAATTTTTGTGTTTTTATCTGCCAAAACCACTTTTCCTGTCTGACAAGTTCCTTTTTATATTTTTCCATAAATACTATCCAACATAATTCTAGTGATGACTAAAAAACTTCATAGAATCATGGCCCTTCCATGATCTATTCATGTCCTTTCTAAACACATGCAGCAAAAAAGAACTATCCTTTCTAAACACATCTTTGTTAACTTCTCCTATGAGTCTTTTATTACTTTTAGCTTCTAAAATTCATGCATCAATATTAGAAATCTCAGTTTTATCACACAATGATTTGAAATGAAAACATTCAATGATGCTTCCTTTTCTTCCCTTCAGACCCTCAGAAAAAAGTATATATTCTATCTCTGTTCTTACAAATGTTTCTATTGTATGTGTATTCTCTTTTTTCTTCATCTGCAAATTGCCAACATTAATAATTTGCTTACATACCCTTATATTCTTAATAAGCTTGACATTTATTTTTGTAATATAACATGTAAAATCTCCTATTAAATAATATCTGTGTAAGGAATCAGAATGTTCTTCAAATCTTCATATAATAATAACGTTCTTGCTATACCCATAGTAGGCATATAAATAGCCACAATTCTCCAAATTCTTTTTCTATCCCTTATGTCTATAATTGCACATCTTAGCATCTTACTATAATAAAGTCAAATATATTAATATATGATTTTTCTTATTAAAACAGCAATTACAGAACATAATTCTTCTCTAAAAGTAAAAAAAAAAACTCATGCCAATTCTGCTTGTAAAATTAAACCCTTTACAACATAACTATTCCAAGGTTCACAGAAGGATTTCACATTGAAAGCAGCTAGAAGTTTCTTAGCCCCATTTATAGTTTGAAAAGTCAGTTAGCAGAAAATGTTATTTCCTATGTGAATGCATGCTCTTATGTCTTCTAGTTTTGCCCCAGTGTATATATCATGCTGGCTTTTAAATAGTGTGAATGTGTAGTGCTGTCCCCTACTTCAGTTATCCTTACTAGTTTCTGTCTTACAGCAACACTGTTAACAATATTGCCTTTTTCAATTCTAGTGGCAATAACAGATGTATAAGTCTTCTTTACCATTGAGTAAGTGACCTTTGAATTTACATAATTTGCCACATTTTTCACCTGCACAATGTTGACCATCTGTGTAGTTTCACTGTCTAACATCAACTCACCAGCAACATCTGCTAACATTTCCAATCCACTAGGAAATACATTTTCCTCATATTCTGGCCAAAAATATCTCATTCATTGCTTGGTTCCATCTCATTAATCATCACTGCCAAAACTGCATTTTCTAGCCCTTCAGACTGAATTTCAGTTTTGAGGAAATGCAGTATTCCACTATCCACATTAGTTTTATCCATGTGTATGGATAAAACACCACTTTCCACAATCTAGTCTGCCTGCATAATGTACTCTTTTACAATGTTTATCTCTTCCTCCTCATAATCCTTCTTTCTTATTTCTGGAAGTTGTTCTATGTCATTACTTGTGGAAACGAGTAGGGGGTCCTTTATTTATATACAAAAAGAACACTTATTTAGTACATATTTACAAATGTACAAATATATAGATATAAAAATATATTTAGACATATTCATAATTTTCCTTGAAGGCAGACTACATTTTCATCACTTTAGACCCCATCTCCTTTTTTCCATAACCATCATCTGATTTTACTTAATATTGTTGTTAAATCCTTTTACTATTAAAGATAATTTAATTTATCTTTTTATTCTATATATCCCATATGGCATAAAATACTTTTTTATCTATTCTTTTAATATATTCTTCACCTATTCTCATTATATCCATATTTAATCATATCCATGTTTATTGTATCCACTTATTTTATATCTTTGAAAACAATCTTCTTTAAATAGTTTCCCCATATATCTTTTTTTTACTTTTTTACATTTCAAAAACACATGTTCAGCAGTTTCTTTCTCTTGACAATATAAACAAATTCCATCACTTTTCTTTTTATATGGCATATTCCCTTTTACTGGTTATTTATCTATTGCCATTCTCACAAAAATCTTGACTTTCTGTCTTCTTATTACACCATTTGATTCTTATTATTATAGCTTTAATTTTGAAGTTATTAGATTTTCGCATGATTTTACATAATAGTGTTTTATCATTGCTTTATTATATCATACTTTTGTTTCTTTTTTTTTTTTCTATATCATTAATTATTATTTTCCACAAAATATCTTATATTGGTAATATTTTATTTCTTCATTTATACACTCTTTCTCTCTTAATCTTATTAACCATAACACAACATGTATCATACTTATAGTTATACAATTTTACTACTAATCTCTCATGTTTTTCATTTATCAACTTCAACACTTTGCACAAATTTAATGAAACAGCATATATCACTGGTTTAATTAACCCTAAACCTCCTTCCTCTTTATTTACATACAAAACTCCTCTTTTTGCTGGGTTTAACCAAGAAACCCATATAAACGGAAAAAAAACCCTGCAAGAATTATTTTGCAAATACTGTTGGCAACATTAATACACTTGTGAAGTATGTTACTTTTCCCTTCAATACTGAATTCATCAAATAAGCTTTTTTCTGAATATAATTTATATGTTCTCCAGAAAAGAAAGGTTTGCTTAATTGTTTCTATTTTTTTTTAATTGAATTCTACATATATCTTTATTCCCAAATGTTATACCTAACACAGCAATTTCATTCATTATAAAATATGTACCCACTCTCTTTACTACATCACCTAAACATTTACTTTTCTCTTTATTTAACACCATTCCTATCACCTCTAGACATTCATTTGTGCAATTTATGACTTATTTTATCCACATTTTGTTTTTTTTTGACATTATTAAAATATCACCTGAGGTTGTTAACAGGACTGTGATTCTTAACCCTTCAGATAGTATAATTTATTTCACATACTCTCACATGCAAACAGTACACAACTCACTGGACATCCCTGTCTTACACCACACTGCATATGTACCTCTTTTGTTTAACTAGCCATTTACAAGTATTTTTAATTTATTATTACTATACACTGACATACATATTTTCCTAACTTTCATACTTATATTATGTTCTTGCATTATTACCCATAAGATTACATGTAAATGCCTTTTTAAGGTCTCCTATCAAGATTTTCACTTCTTCTTTTCTATTCATAATATCAACAGTTTCTCTAACTATCATTAATAATTTCTAGATAATCATTTCCCTTTATACTATGTCTACTACCTTCTGTAATATTTTCCATTTCGGTGTCAAATCTATTCTGTATTATTTTCATAAAGATCTTATAATAATTATTCAATGCAGGTTCCTATTATGAAATTGAACTTCCAGAAGTTCAAAAACCAGAAGGACGAACTTAGAAGTTCGAATGTTGAAAATGTCGAAGCCACAAAAATGCTAATTCTTTCCCAAGGAAAGAATTTGGTTGTCTGTTTCTGTGGCTTTGACGTTTTCTCCACTGTGGTGTGAAATTAAGGAACGGGTTAAGGTAAGTGTGTAATTGTGATGGACGGTGGGGTTAGGGTGTGGGTAAGGGAAGTGTATGATAGTGCTGGACTTTAGGGGTATGGTCCGTGTAAGGTAAGTGTGCGATAGTGATGGACATTAGGGTTAGGGTGCGGGTAAGGTACTTGTGCGATAGTGACGGACCTTAGGGTTAGGGTTTGGGTTAAGGTTAGTGCATAGATAGTTGTGTATGTAAGGTTTAGTGTAGGTTTGTAAGGTTTTTGGTGTGCTTGTGTTGTGTGTGTGTTTTTCGGAACAGCAATTTTCTTCCTTGGAAAAAAAAATCGCTGTTCTGAAATTTCAATGTTATCACATTTCGATCTTCCAAGTTCGAACTTATGGTGTTCGACATTTTGGAAGTTTGATTTCGTGATATAGACCCATTCAATACCATTGGTCTCCATTGTTTTTAATTGTCTTCTATCTTTCTTCTGTCATATGAATTTAAGTATTCCACTACATAATCCTTTATGCATAAAACCTTCATTTAGCTATACATTCAAAATCTTAAAAATATATATATTTTTTGCCAGTCCCTTAAAATTTGTGTACATTTCATACCCTAGTTCATCCAGTTATTAGCCTTTATGTCCTAATAATTTATCTAGCTCATATAAATAAATCTCATTTTCTAACTTTTTATTCTATTTTTCTGTTAATGTTTTTTACTTTGCATGTCTTTTTTACTACCTTCTTTTTTCTTTAAATATTTCTTGAACATAACATACTATACTATTCATAACCTTTTCCTGAGTTTCTCTATTTCTCTTTTTACAGTTTTTATTTCTCACATTACACTATCATCTTCATTTACTAATCTGCTTAAATAACTTTGTACTTCATCTCTTTTTTTCTTGTAAAAATATCTTCGCTTAAATAACACCTTGTAATTTTTCTTGATTTCTCTCATATAATTATTTTTTAATGTCGAAGTACTTTCTAACATTGTGTTCTAAATCTTTCAATGCATCATTATATGTTCTTTTACATTATTCTTTCTCTACTTTCCTCACATTCTATTACAACTGTAAAAAAATATATATTTTCCTTTGCAACTGTAAACAAAATATTATATTTTCCTTAAATATCATCCACCATTCAGACCAATTTTTTATAAAATGTTCTCACAGTAATATGATCTTTGCATAATGGTATTAGTAATTTCTTTTCTTCTTCATTCCATGGTTTGCCATTTATCCTTTTTATTCCTTTGCCTATTTTTATATATTCCTTGTTTTCCTTTATCTTGCAAGATGATCAGGAGTTACTGTTTCAACTAGCAATCCTTCTCATATAACTAAACCTTTTAATACCATAAAATCATTTATTTCAGTTCTATACATATCCCTTTTGTAAGTACATGATTTTTTGTCTGAAAGTTTTACGCTAACACATCTTATAACTTCTAATATTTTTCTTATATAATTTCCTTTCTTTTTATACTTGCCTCTTAACTGACAACTAAAGTCTTCTGTTATTATAATAGTCATACTTACTACATAATCTAAATCTGATTAAATAAGCTCTTCCTTTCTTTACAATTAATATAAGAATATAATATTATATTTTTAATATATATATATATATATATATATATATATATATATATATATATATATATATATATATATACTTGTTCTTTCCATTTTCAATCTATAATTGTTAATGTTCCCATTTTTTTCTAAAGTTGCACCTAATGTCTTTACTGTATTTTTACAGGATATGGATATTCCTGAATATCTGTCATTTCCCAAATTGTAGATTATCTTAGGTTCTTTGTTTATAATCTTTCTTTGTTTTTAAAAATTCTGTGTCTTCTAATATAATTACATCTACATCACATGTATTACACCACTCCAAAACCCCCATTCATCTTACTATATTCTTAATAATGTTCACATTTATGGAAAGCACTCAAAAAGTTTCCTTTTCCTTAGACTCGTGGTTTCATAAGTTCATAGCTAATTACTAGGCCACTTCAATCCTAGCCAATTTCCCTTCCAAAGGTGAGAATCAAGCATTGTACCTTGTGTCTGTTAGTCAAATATTTTTTTTCATCCATTTTCTTTCATTTTTGTTTTGTTCTTGTCCCTTTAATTTTCTTTCGTTTACCCTTATACAAAAATAATTCTTTTTTTCTTTTGCTATCTCCAAATTTATGTCTTCTTTATCATTTATTTCAGAGCCTTCTTCTATATCTTCATTATTGTTTTTATCTAATTTCTCTTCTGTTTCTACTACTTCTAAAATGTCTTCTCTTTGTTCATATTCTTTTCTTTAATTTTATTTTCCTTACTCATATTTTCATTCTTACAATCCATCCATAAATATCCAATTTTGTTACATTTCTAACATTTCAATTTACATTTTTGCATCATATCCCATTTCCCCACAAAAATGCAACAATTTATTTTATCAGAGTTACTTATAAATGTCCTTTTTTTCCTACCAAAAAACATATTTTGGATTTTTCCCTATATTTTATGACACCCCTATTCCTTTCCAAATTTATCATGATTGATATATGTATAATTTTATTCTCTTTCAATTTTTAACACAGTATTACAGACCCATCGACCAGACCATAAACCCCTATGTCGAGCACTTCTTTACATAAAGTTTTCCAACATTCTTTCAAAGTTTCTCTTTCCACCTCTGTTCGAAATTGTACATGAATTTTAATTTTTTGTTTCCCTGTTAAATACTATTATCACATAAAGATTCTATGGGTTACAGTCTTTTTTGGTCATGTTCACAAAGAACATTTTCCATTGAAAAAACAGTCTTAAATATAAGCTCACAAAATGTCTCTTTCTTAATAAAAATAAATTATCTTACCCATGTGCTTTTAAATCCAAAATAATGAGAAAAATAAGCCAGCACCACGAATGGATCCAAAAGTAATAGTTTATTGCACTGAAACTAGACCGGTTTTAGCTATTTAGCTTTCCTCAGTAGTTACAATCATAGAATGAGAATACTCCTTATATACCCTTCAAGGAAGGAATGACATCACTTCCTGTCAAAAAAGAAGAATAAAATAAAAAATAAATGGTTACAAAACATACAGAAAGAATAGTCTACCTTAAACTGTACCAAACTGTCATGATACTTGTTAGGTGAAAAACAAAATATTACCTTAGTATAATGAAGAAGATTTTGGCTGTATGAAATAAAAAATAGATTAACACAATAGGTCTTTAACTCACATTATGTCATAAGATTCACTAAAAAATTATTATGGTAACAATAGATCATATTTGGGTTACAATGGGAATACCACATGTTTAAACCATCAACGATTGATCTGAAATAAGATGTTAGAACAATAAATCACATTTTATCATTAAGTCCCGGTGAGAAAAGCCCACCAAGTTTGACTATCCATCTTTTCTCCTTGTTGTTTAAAATGTCATGCCATCCTGTTTTGAATGCCCGGTTTCCAATAATATTATCAATAATGCAGAATGAGAATTTAGCAGTGGGATGCTTAATGGTGTGTCTGTATTGTGCATTTGTGATCCTGCAGTTTCTAATATCACCCAGATGTTCTGATATCCTGATGCGAAATTGTCTGGATGTCTGACCAACATAAAAAGCCTGGCAGGTACAGGTGGCTAGATAAATAATCCAGTCCGAGCTGCAGTTTCCAAAAAAGTTAATGTCATATAAATGACCAGTATTTCTACTCGTAAAACTTTTGGTTTTGAATATATAACCACAAAAACTGCAATGACCACAGGGGTATGTGCCAACTAGTTTATCCCCTGTTAATGTTCTCTGCGTACAAGAGTTATCCCCCGTGCCACTCCTTTTGTAATAAGAAAAATGGGAACCAAGTGTTTTGCCCTTCCTGTATGAAAAGTAGCATCGTTCTCCTAAATATCCTTCCAAAAGAGGGTGAGATTTGAGTATATTCCAATGTGTATTAATGATATTAATGAGATTATGACTGTTTCTACCATATGTAGTGACAAATCTGCATGTATCTAGATTATTAGATCTAACTTGTTTATTATAAACTAGCAATGAATCCCTGGGTTTGTTGTTACTCCATTGTGCAGCAGAACTGATCGTATTCCAATGATATCCTCTGGTCAAAAATCTATTGGCTAAATCATCATGATGCTTATTCAAATCCTGTTCTGATGAACATATTCTTTTTATTCTCAGAAACTGAGATTTCGGAATGTTCTTAATAGTGTGTTTAGGATGGAGACTGTTGGCATGTAATAGGGTATTATATTGTGGAAATTTGCGATACACAGATGTTTTGAGTGTGTGGTCAGGTTGTCGTTGTAAGTGGACATCTAAAAAATGAATTTCATTCAGATCATATTCCACAGTAAATTCGGTCCCCCACATATTTCCATTTAGATGTTTCATGAATTCTTGAAGGTAATCTGAACCACCTTTCCACACTAGCCAACAGTCATCCAAATATCTCCTCCAGATGTCAATTTCCGGTAAATACACATTATGCAAGTCATCATAAATGATGTGCTCTTCAATATAACCCATGTACAGATCTGCATAAATTGGTGCAAATGAGGCCCCTATGGCCGTGCCTTGTATTTGCCAGTAACAATCTTGCTGGAAATAAAATACATTTTTAGTCAGAACGTGTTCCGCCATACATACAAGTAGTGTGTTCAATCCAGGGGGATAGATATTGGCTTTGTTCAGCCAAAAATCCAGAGCCATCAATCCTGCCCAATGTGGAATGCTAGTAAATAATGATTTAACATCCAAAGTGCATAATAGCCAACCAGGTTCAAGTTGAGATTCAGAGACAATTTGTAAGAATTCCGTGGTGTCTTGAATTCTAGCTCTGATACATGCTAACAATGGTTTGAGTTTTTCAGTCAGGAACATGGATAAAGGTTCTGTCAGAGATCCAATGCCCGATACAATGGGTCTACCAGGTGGTTTGTTAATAGACTTATGAATTTTTGGAAGCAAATAAAGATATTGTTTGGCTGGATCCTTGACCATAAGATGTATCTTAGTTTTTTTCAGAAATTATACCAGCTTCTACTGCTTCTTGTAGAAAATCATTAATTTCTTGTTGGAAAGAGGGTGTGGGATCTGTACTCATTTTCATGTAGTGATGATGGTTGGACAATTGTCCATTTCCCTCATCCCGATAATAATCGGCGTCCATGACTACGACCGCACCCCCTTTATCCGCAGAGAGTATAACTATATCTTTGTTGTTTTTGAGCCTGGTAAGGGCAAGTTGTTCCTTGTAAGATATATTATTTCTAATATTATCAGAACTGTTGGAATAGAAATGTAAATCTTTAATGACAGCCTGCTGAAACAATGCAACATGTTTATCCATAGGGGGATTAAATGTGAATTTGTGAAATCTAAAGTCTGTAGATCTTTGAGAGAGGTCAGAGTTATCCTGTTGTTTGAAAAATAGGTTAAGATTAATTTTTCTACAAAACTCTAAAATGTCAGATACATGTGAACTTTTATCAATAAAGAAACCAGGAATAAAACCCAGACCTTTATTAAGTAGAGAATATTCATCAGATGACAGAGTGTACTTTGAGATGTTTAACACATTTGTACAAGATTGAGCTATTTCACCACTGACTTGAAAAGTTCCTCTTAGACTTTTGACCCCGATGCTTTCTCTCTCCCTCCCCTGTGTTTCCTGCCCCTAAAGGGCTAACCATGGTTCTACCTCTTTTAATATGTGATGATTCACCAGTTCTGGTGGATTCATTGCCTGTTGTGGAGGACTCCTCACCAAGAGTATTGCTAGAAGATCCTGATTTTTTAAGAATTGATCTTGGTCTCTTTTTACGCACAAAAGTGAAATTTTTGGTGCCCTGGGCGAATCTCACACCCCTCTGAGATTCAAATTGTCTACCCCTACTATAGTCTTCTTTATCTCTAGCAAATTTGTGAAGTTTTTTAGTTTTAAGATTATTCTCCAATGTGGATAATTCCTTGGATAGTTTGTTCAGACAATTTTGAAATTGTGAATGATTTTCAAATTGTTTCAAATTATTACATGTTTTTTCAACATCCAAGGTATTGGCATTCACTGTCCTTTCATAGAAGGAAGCTAATATGTTAACCAGTGCCATAGCATAACAGGATGGCATGACATTTTAAACAACAAGGAGAAAAGATGGATAGTCAAACTTGGTGGGCTTTTCTCACCGGGACTTAATGATAAAATGTGATTTATTGTTCTAACACCTTATTTCAGCTCAATCGTTGATGGTTTAAATATGTGGTATTCCCATTGTAACCCAAATATGATCTATTGTTACCATAATAATTTTTTAGTGAATCTTATGACATAATGTGAGTTAAAGACCTATTGTGTTAATCTATTTTTTATTTCATACAGCCAAAATCTTCTTCATTATACTAAGGTAATATTTTGTTTTTCACCTAACAAGTATCATGACAGTTTGGTACAGTTTAAGGTAGACTATTCCTTCTGTATGTTTTGTAACCATTTATTTTTTATTTTATTCTTCTTTTTTGACAGGAAGTGATGCCATTCCTTCCTTGAAGGGTGTATAAGGAGTATTCTCATTCTATGATTGTAACTACTGAGGAAAGCTAAATAGCTGAAACCGGTCTAGTTTCAGTGCAATAAACTATTACTTTTGGATCCATTCGTGGTGCTGGCTTATTTTTCTCATTTGGTCACATAAGCTTGGTTGCCGGGCACCAGCCGTACTTGCTAGCTTCATCTTACATTGAACAAATCCAAAATAATGTATTAAATTGTGGCACACTTCATATCTGTCCATTTCTTTGTCTTTTTTACTTTGAACCTTATCATGTACTTCTGTTTTTTATTTTCTTCTGCCTTTTTTCTGCTACTTTCCTTTTGCCTTATTTGACTTTCTCTGTATACATTTTCTTTTCCATCTCATCTCTATTCTTCAGGATTGTCTCAGCATCCTGCTTTTGTATTTTCTCCATAACCCCCCCCCCCCCAAGGAAAATCTCCTTCAATTTCTGGCTTGCTCTGCATCAGTATTTCTTTAAGCAAATCATCCCTCAACCTCACCAACTGGAGGGACATAATTATATATTCATTTGCTAACTCATCTCCATCAAACAGATTTCTTTTAAATTTCTCCTAAGAATCCTCCACAGTGCACACATTCTCCAGTGTCAATATTAGCTTTTTCCTCCATCTCTCTCACCACTGCATTATCTCCATCTTTCTACATATGCCTTCCTGTTTCTCTAGGCCACCTCTATACCTGGAATGGAAACAGAAATTGTACATTCAAAAAGGTACCCACTTGCAAACAAATCAAATAGAGATTTTTTATTAATTATAACAACGTATATATACTATTTACATTATATACATTATTTACAGTTATTTACATTTTACATTTACTACATAATATAGTTTCATATACTTCAATTATTCCCCACACCCTTTTTTCCACAACACACAATGTATCTTCTTCAAAATTTCAGATAATACCCATCTCCCATTAAATTGTATTTCATTCATTCTCTCATTCCATATTGTTCACAGAATGCAAAATAACTTTTTATCAATTCTTTAACTTTTTTACTGTTAACATAATACCCATATTCTATCATATTCATATTTATATCTTCTACACTTTTAAAATCTTTCAATATTGTATTTTCACACAGTTTCTCTCACAATTCTCTCACCTTCCTACACTTCAAATAGTATGTTCTCTCATTTTAACTTCCCCACAATATTTACATATCCTATCTTGAATCTGTTTACAGGGCATATTTGCTTTAACAAGTAATTTGCTTATTGTCAGTTTCCCATAAAATCCTTACATTCATAAATCCTTTTTATACCATAAAAGCCTTGTTTTCATTGCATTTCTTTTTTCACTTTCTAAATGCTTCCAAGGATAAATATAATAGTGTTTACTCATTTTATTTAGATACAATTATTTTCTGTTTTTTCCTACATTTTCTATATTCGGTTTCCATAACAAAATTTTATTCTGATACTCTTTATATCATCATTTACATTATTCTTCCATCTTTTCCCAAATCTTATTCTGTCTCAAACATTCAAACATATTTATATTTGATTTGCATTATAACATCTACTAAATACATATTTTCTCCTTTTAATCATACCAATGCTTTATAATGATTAAAAGAAGCCACATGGACAATAGGGTTAATTAGCACTAATCTTTATTCCTTTTTTTCTAATCTACAAAATTCCTCTTCTAACAGGATTTAGTCTTGATCCACATACAAATGAGAATAGAATCAACAATAACTCTCTTTCATACTTAAATGGAATCATATATACACTTTATGAGAATACAATCAACAATAACTCTTTTTCATACTTAGATGAAATTATATATACACTTGCTAAGCAGGCCATTTTACCCAAAAGAATAGCATTTATCACATATACTTTTTTATTTTATTATAATCAATATGATTTCCAAAATATATATATTTCTCTCAGTTTTTGTATAATTTTTTCCCATTGTTTTTCTTTCTTCATATTTATTCCAAATATTATTCCCAAAATATCTGTCTCCTCATCATTAAAGTGAATACCTTCTAGTTTACCATCAAACCCAATTCATTTTCTTTTATGTTTATTAATACATAGAACAAGTATGTTTAAATGGTCATTTACTTTCCTAATTTCCTGTTCCATCCATTCCTTATTCTTAGTAACTAAAAGTATTTCATCAGTGTACATGTATATGTGTATATGTACTCATTCTATCATCTAACAACTTGCCATTTTTAATTCTCTATTAATTTTATTAACAATCACATTCATAACTATTGCAAATAAAAGGTTGCTTGCCAGAAAACCCTGCCTTATCCTGCATTCCATTTTTATGTTTTCGCTTAGCCATCCATTTAATATTATTCTTACATTATTATTCTCATACAATGACAAGACTACTTTTATTATTTTATCACTTATATTTTAATCTCTTAATAAGTCCCCTAACTTATCACATTGTATTCTGTCAAATTCTTTACTCACATCTCCTACCATAACTTTAGTTTCTGCCTTTTTATTTACAATATCATCTATCAGTACTGTTAGCACACATAATAAATCTTAACTTCCTTTCCATTTTTTTTTCCAAAAATTATACCCTGAAGTAACTTATCCACACCTTTTACTAATCTTTTTCTTATTGTTCTCATAAACATTTTATAATTTGAATTATTCAGTACTATTAGTTTCCAGTTTGTAATATACTATTTTTCTATTTTTCCAAATGATTTTCATAACCCTGTACATATATTTTTTTAACTATCCCTTTCCTAATCTCTCATTCAATAGTTCCACAAAATGTACTTTTTGCCATTCTACCATATTATAATACATATAATACTCAATTTCATCCATTCCTGTGGCTTTTCCTATATTCAATTATTTTAAAATTTCATTAAGCTCTTCCACATTTATATTTTTTTCAATAATGTCATTGTCTTCCATACTTAATTTTTAACTTTCCATATCTGCCTCTCTTTTATCTTCCTCTTTTTAAATGTTTTATATATTCTTTTATTACTTCAAGTATGTTTTCCTGTGCATTCACCCTTTCTCCTTCTTATTTGTCAGCTTTCTTATTACCCTCTCATTTTCTCTCACTATCTTAATCAAATGCAGTACTACTTATTTTTTTCCTTGTAAGAAATACCTTTGTTTAAGTAACTTTTTTATCTTCTCCTGATTCATTTCATATATATATATTTTTTTCCTTTTTGAAAAAAGCTTGTCTTATTTTTAACACCTCTCTATACTTCTTGACTCAGTAGCCTACATTTCTACTTTTCTTTCCTTCTTCTCACACCCCTGACATTCTAAAAATATTTTTTATATTTTTCTTTAAACCTTATAAACCAGTTTGCCCAATCTTCATAGAAATTTCTCATTTCTACATGATCTTTCTGCAAGTAATCAATTTCCCTTCTATCCGCCTCATCTAAATCTTTCTCATTAAATATTTCTATACCTTTGCCTAACCTTATATTTTCTTCCTTTTCCTTCACTTCTAACCATATTGCCAGATGATTTGAAAAACCTGTTTCCTTTATTTCTTCTTTTATAATCTTCAGACTATAAGATATTACAAAATAATCAATTCCTGTTTCAATCTCATGTCTTTTGTAAGTCAAATGTTTATTATGATATAAATATAACTTTCCACTTTTAATTATTTCATACACCTTCCTAACATCATTCTCTTCTTTCTTTTCCTTAAAATCACCATTAAAATCTTCCACTGATATAATTTCCATATTCACTCCTGCATAATGTAAGATTTTTTAAACATTTCCTCTCTTTCTTTTCAGTAACATATGCATAGATTGCAGTACTTCTGTAAATGTATTTTTTATACCTTATATCTAACAGTTACTCTATCTAATTCCTCTATAGTGCAATCTAAGATTTGTACTGTTTCATTGCATAACATACAAATCCCTGAACATGTATCCTTTCCCATATTCCAGACAATATTTTTACCCCATAGCTCTTCCGTCTGTAACCTTTCTTCTTCTGCTAATATTCTCATGGCTTCTAATGTAATTACATGCATATCAAGTAACACACACCATTCTAAAACACCTAACCTTCTCTTAATATTCTTTATACTATTAATATTTATAGATAGAATTTTCAGCTTCTTACAATTATGTTGTCTCCTTCCATCTTTCCCTTTGCCTTTTTTATTCTCTTTTACAATCTCACATTTAAATTTCCTTTTTTGTATCTTTCACCATTTTCTTACTGAATTCTTTTTTCCTCTTGCTATTTTCCAGTTTATATCCTCTTCATCACTTGTTCCATCCTCTCCTTCATTATTTTCATTTCTCTCATATAATATTTTCTCTTTATTCTCCCCTTGAGTGGCATCCTGTTCTTCATATTTATGTTCTACACATTTTTCTATATTATATAAACATACTTGTATTTGTTCTTGTTATTTCACTTGTATCTTCAGTTCATAATCTACCTAAACAGGTCCCATTTTCCCACATTTTTTACACATTAAATCATTTTTTTTTTTGCTTCATGGCCTGTCTGTCCACAAATAAAACATTTTCTTTTATCACAATTACTTATATAAAAAAATGTTTTTACTGACCCCTATATCTAACAAAATCTCTATTACCTTCAACATTTATTACACTTGGGATATGTACAATTGTATCATTTTCCATTGTTGAAATCACTCCACAATCCCATTCCCCAGTCCATAAACCTCTATCATCATATATTTTTGAAGTGCAAATAATTTCTTGGCATACAATCCTTAAACAGTCCTTTCAAAACTGTAAACCAATCCTTTTTTTTTTTTTTCGGTTTCTCTGTTAAATGCCTGAACTACAAATGAGTTCCAAGGTTTAGAAAGGGGGGGATTCAATAAAGCAATAAATCCTACATTTTTTTTTCACAGTGTGCTTATTGCTGTGTGATATGATGACTGCAGAGAGTTTTAGATTCAGTAAGTGCTATGTAGAGGTGTGCATGCCTGCGCAAACAATGTAAACACTGTGGCTTGCAAATTCCACCATAAGCAGCTGAATTGCATGCTTATAAGCCAATCCAACAAAGTGGAGCTATTCAACAAGCTATAAACCATCTGTGTAGCCTTCCGCTGATTTTTTCCTGTGAAATCCAAAACTTTTGGAATACAGCCATGGAAAGAAGTCTACACAGACAGAACTTTATGGGCTGCAGCTGCTTTAATTCATTTGCACGTGCTACAGACTGAAACCAATGTTACTGCTGCTGCTGCTAATAGGCCTATGCTGAGAAGGAGAGGAGTTTTCAAGCCTGGTTTAACTCTTCACAACCTATATGATGTGAAATTTGTAGATTGCTACAGGATGGACAGGGACATACTACAGGAACTCTGCAACCTCTGCCGTCCTCAACTCAGAGCCAGAGTCAACTGAGGGGAACTCATCCCAGTGGAGACAAAGGAATGTGTAGCTTTTAGAATCTTAGCTACAAGTACCTTTCAGAGACTAACAGGGGGTATGCTGGGGGTGCCACAGGTATCATCATTCAGGATCCTCCACCAATTCCTGAATGTTATGCTGCAACATGCAAGTGACCACATATATTTTTCCCATAGTTCTTAGGAGAGGGCCAGAAATATGCAGGTGTTCTACCATGTAGCACACTACCCTGAAGTACTGGGTGCCATAGATTGTGCAAATATAAAAATGAAGGCACCACCCAGGGAACAGGGTAGGCTCTACAAAACAGTAAGGGCTAGTACTCTATCAAGTGCCAAGTTGTGTGTAATGCCAAGAGAATAATCTTGAATGCATGTGCTGGAAATCCTGGCAGTTACCATGACTCACATATCTGGCACACCTCCCAAATGTACCAGATTTTTGCTAGGGGGACACTATTCCACAGGGTCATTTACTGGGGGATGCAGGCTATGCACTGAAGTTGTGGCTGATGACACCCATCAGAAATGCACACACACCCATGGAAGAATGCCATAATGAGGCATATGCTCAAACCAGAAATATCATAGAACATGTGTCTGGGCTGCTGAAGTCATACTTTTGGTGCCTAGATACATATAGAAGAGGCCTGTAGTACAGTCCATATACATGTACAGAAATCTTCACAGTATGTGCCATGTTGCACAACATAATCCTGAGGAAACAGCTTCATCAGGATAAGCAAGGCACACATCCAATCATGGTGACCCAGCCACAGGCAGAGGAGGAGTTAGAGGGGGAACTACCAGCTGATGTGGGTGTAGGCAGATGTAGGCATGCTCAGTATGCCCTTGCATTGGCTAAGAGTCAGCACATAGCACACTCACCACCTAGGGACCTAAAACCTTCCTCCTTCTCCCATACACATAGCAACACAGATGCCAGGCAACTCACACAACCTTCACTTACTCATGTATTGACTGTGCACTGCTTGCATCAGACAGAGTCAGCCCTGAACTAAAACTGTGGCAACTGCTGCATTTACAAAGTTAGTCCTGAACCTGGACAGTATTCATTAATAATACAAATTTGTGGCATACCCTTGTATTTCATTACGTGTCCAGAATGCAAGTAAAAAGTGGGGAGATTTGTACAGAAAGTACCTTAACATGTGACATCAGAGACTTATTTGACTTATATGTGTCCATTACTAAGTAGTAGGCCTCAGGGATCAAATATTCACAGAGTCATACCTCTCAAAAGAACTGATTATCACAGCATGTCTTCAGTTTAGCACCATATATTTGTACTGGAACATCATTACAAAGAGAAGTTAGAAAGTAATGATACACATTGCATTTTCTGACTTCGCAGCCCTCACAAGATCATTCAATATAAATTTGAGAAATGTTAATGTTGTCAACTGTCTAACTTTCCAAGGCCAATTTAAGTCAAAAGTACAATTACTAGTTCAACACCACAAATACAGATACACTAAGCATTAAGTTAGCTATGCACCCTGACCATCCGACACAAAGCTTATGTATCTATAAATCCAAAAGATAGAAAACAGAGTTATGGCACAGTTACCATCACTTGCACAGTGTGGTATGTTGGAGCAGGAAGCCTAGTCTGACAAAAATGGTAGGTGAGTGTGTGAGAAAGAGGAGCAGGCAGACAGTTGCATATAACAACAAATGGCCAGTGAGACAAAATGAGTAACTGTTGTGTGTGTCTGTAGGGGTCCTCCAGGTGAAATTGGTCTGTGAGTGTCTGCATGAAGACAGAAAATCACTGTGCTGGCTCTCCGTCTTGGTATATGGAACAGGTGTTAGCCGAGCATGGTAGAAGCGGCAGTTCATCATTGTCATCCCTGATCATGAGAACTGGCTCTGCTACCTTCACAGAGATGCCCAGGACCATGAAGTGTGATTGGGCACGGCCATGGTGGCTGGCAGCAGATAATGTGGCTGACCTATGCTCACATGGATGCTATTCCCTTCCCAGCAGATGTCCCTTCACAGCACCACTTATTCCAATGTGTCTTTCATCCAATTCATTAAATCAGCAACATGGTAGAGGCAATCACACATGTAAGATGGTGCCAAATCTACTACCTTGAGCATTTGTCTGGAACACCTATGGGAACATGCCTGTTCCTCCATGATGGCCCTAAACATATGTTGAGTGATACAGGAAGAGATGTCTCCACCAGATGGAGGAGGGACAGCAGGAACCCTCTGAGCACCCCTATCAACCTGCCTAAATGGCACCTCGCCCACACTTTGGCTACAGCCAGATTCAACAGGCAATGAAGCCAGAGTAGCCACACTTCCCTGATCAATGGCCTCACCCACCATCAGTCCAATATCTGCAGCTTCACTGGAATGGGTAAGCGTAGGCCTACTAGCTGAGTCCAATGGAATTGCATGGGATGGCTGGATGTCAATCTCAGTGCCAGATTCATCCTCTGCTCCCCCAACTGTACTTCAATTGGGCTACCATCATCATCAGACTCTGCTGATATACTGACATCAAGTAGCAGAGGGCCCACTCTCCCACTGTCACGATCACCTGCGATAAAAAGCAACAAGCACATGACTACATTAATACCTACACTACAATACTGCAGTATATGGTAACAAAGTAACTACTGTCACTATTGTAAACAGTACAGCAATACACACAGCAGGCCTGACATCAACAGCACACACAAAAATATTTCTTTAAATAGCTCAGCAGTACTGACAAAAAATGCGTGGCTTACCATCTGCAGAAAAGATTTTCTTCTATAATCCAGACAGTCCTGGAAAAAGTTAAGCAGGAGGTAAGAGCAACATCATCACAATTAACAGTAACACAGGAGGGTAATACTTTTATCCCTTTATATGTCTTTAAGTATACTTTCAACAACAGCATAGCTGACAACTCAAATCTAAGCTAATAACTGCAGTAATCTTTAATCCCTCCCCAAAATACACGTGACACAAAAATAACGTGCTGATTTCAATTGTTTTACTATACAGCAATACTCAACTGCTGAGGTACCAATGCCTATCTGGAAGCACCTCCTGGGATTTATTTGCTGTCTTTGACACTGCTGTTCACACATCCAGGATATGCTGTACTGCACATTCCTGTGAGCTGTCGGGATCCCTGATAATGGTCAGAAACTCTTCATTGAGTGTTGGTTCCCTTGAAGGGCCTCCCCCGGTACCCATCTGGTCATGGCCCACTGCAGCTGCTCTCCTCTGTGCAGATGTGATCATGTCAGTGGCCCTGTGGTTCACCTTCTTGTATGTCCTTCCATGGCCACCCATGACATTCAGATCAGCGATTATCTGTTGCCAAATTTGCATCTTATGTGCCATATCACCCCATCACATTTTCAGCAAAAAAGCATCATGTTACCTAAAAGCATCCACTATGACTTGGTTCCCAACATCAGTGAAAGGGGGGTGGCTCACAGGATTGACATGCATAGGTGACATATTCCTAGGTGTCCTAGAATACAGCAGAAGGATAATACATATAAGTATCACATAACTACTGAATAACTGATTCCAGATAAAACAGAAAAGGTAGTCACTCAGCACTACCCCCTGTAGAAACATACAACAGTATATGTATGTGAAGTGTGAACAACAGGCAGGATGCAAAACAAGGAGAGTAACAAGAGCAACATATCCTTGCGTGTGTCATAGCAGTAACTCACCTTTGCCCCCCCCCCCAAAAGAAAAGGAAAATGACACATTTTGTTAACAAACCATCTTTGAAATGTTAAAATCTCTATCAAATGAACTGTCCCTGAGACATGAAAACAGATTTAACACAGAACATCTCATGTTAAGGTATTGCCAGTCATGATACCTGTGAAATACCCTGACAAACATGCCCATGCCATCAGTACACTTCAGACTAATGCATACAGATAAAAGTGTAAAAACCTATAATTCAGATTTTTCTTAAATAAATTCCATCATATGCAATATGTAGCTAACCACATAGAAGCATACCATCTGAAGTTCAATACTCCTCCGTACGGATATATCCTGAAGAAATAGCATTATGTGCAGTCTTCCTTACATAAACAAGTCTCCTCACCATCAGTTTGCTTAGCTATATGGTTGCCTTTTTATATGGTGTAGATTCAGGGCTATTAGCAGGGTGAAGATGTAAATGAGGTGTGAACTTATTAGAATTGATGAATCCCAAGAAACTGGACCTGTGTAACAGATATACATATAGTGCAGGCACTCATTCTGTGTTTTTCTAATGGATTGCTAGTGTGAATGATTATTGGTTGGGAGAAGGAAAACGCAACAGCACTGCAGGCTGTCTTACTTCCACTAGGTGTGGCAGGTTAAAAATGTTAGATGTAAGGTTGAAAATGTAAGTAAACAGCACACAAGTCACAGGTTCTGTTCCTTAATATCCAACCTGCCCTTCAATTGTTTGGCAATTGCATATGATATTACTTCCAATTAATATCCTCACACATGTAAAGGCCAATAATCTAGAATGGCTTAAACACTGTATGTCTTAGATTACCACTCATATAAATGTAGAATGGCCAATAAACAAAGAGATGTGTGGCAGAGATGTATATTAACAATAATCATTACAGGTTGTGTGATCACTAGATGCACTACATCCAAAACTAATACATGTACAAATAACACTTCTATGGTTTGATATCATTGCAGATGCTGTTGCAGTTGGTTGCATGCATATTGATTTAAGTTCTGTCCTAAAAAGCTGTTTGTGTGGTAAAGAGAGATAAGGCAGCATTCCTGTGTTTTGAAGGTGCATTGGAGTGAGAGTTCAAATCCAGACCTATGTAGAAATACAGTATCTCATGTGTACTAACATTTTCTGTTGTGTATGTCATACATTGATTTTCCTCATTTCAGCTAACTTTCCCTTTTCTTTCTTTTTTTATTTTCGTTTTTTCCCCATTGGCTAGTGTTTATGTGATGTGCCACTTAGCACAAGGACAGGAGACAGAGCAAAATGAATGTCAGGTTTGGCTATCTTTATCTGTGCACAAGGCACAGTTGTGCACAAACTGGGCAAGTGGCCCATCCAGGAAGCAGATAGGACCCAGACAGCCAAAAACAGAAACCAGATGCAGTCAATTAATACTATTGGGCATCATGCAAACCTGCTAAGCGACGTCACACTATGGTTAATAGCAAGATCTTAAGAATGATTTTTAAAATAGGGAATGTCATGTAAGTAGTCCTGTGGCAGCAGGTGTAAGTGTAGGGCTGGAGTACAGATGACCCTGGGTTCTAGTAGAGGGTATGCAATCTTTGTTTTACTGTTGTGACATTGCAGTTTATAGCAATGAACAGCAACATAGGCAACTGTTTTCTCAACGTTTTCATAGCAACAGGTGTCAGTGTAGGACTGCCATACACATGGTCATGGGTTCAATTACAGCATATTAGATACACTTTTGCTGTTGTTCTACTACTCATTATAGTCACTGTCACTTTTAACACTTGACATAATGGAGATATTATGAATTATATGCATGAAGGCTGACACACTAGTATTATGCCAGTTATTTCTGTATATATCTATGTAATATCTATCAAATGTATTATCAGATGTATGAGTGTAGGTATACTGTGTACTATATTCCTGTAAGTATATTTCTGCTATCTGAACTGGCATGGCCTTCAGGTTTGCCTAACACACGTACACAACTGCCTTTACATCCAATAACCTTGAAATTGCAACTGCTGTTATGTAGTGCCTCACTGCTTGCACTGTTGCACTCTACTTACCATCATGCAAACATGGTGCTCGGGAGTGTGCAATGCCGAGTACAGTGTTTGCATGATGGTAAGCAGAGTACAACAGTTTCAAACAGTGTGCATACTCCCAGTAAACACAATAACTGGAACTGGTGGGAAGCTATCACTGTCCATTGTTCTTGATCCATGGTAGACATGGCAGGTATTTGTGGAGATGGTGTCAGATTTAGGACACAGAGATGGGGTGTCCAGGAGTCCAAGATTTTTATCAGAATCCTAGTTAAGAAACAGGCTTCTGTACAGGGACTATGCTGGCTCCCAGTATAACTCAGAAACTTGGCATAGTTTAGCCCTAGCTGTATGCAGTGCCACTGGTATCCTGCAAACTGATGACCAATGTAGGCATCATTTCAATGACCTATGATGGAGGAAGAAGGATACCCTCAATGCATGGATCAAGGAATTTAGGACTCCAGACATCCCACACCTGTGTAAATATAAACTCTAGAGAGTACTTATAAGACTTAAAAACTGAATATAGGCCAATACTGGTATTCATAATGGTATTCTGTTCTGCTCTGTCCTGTTCTGTTTTTTTTTTGACAGCTGCCAGGGACTGGGAGGTTAATGCCTGAACCCATGGGACTAGATTGGTGAGGATGAGGGAAGCATGTAGTACGTATGCACCAGAAGAGTAGTGTTACTGTAGAGTTAAATGTTAAAGCTAGCTTTTTTGGTATTTTATAGAGTTGTATTAAACTGAGCATGTATATCTCAACTGTAAAAGCAAGTATGCATGCATTGGTCTGTAGCAAAAACCAAGAGTACAATATCAGACTTTAGTCAGAGGTTGCGGGGGTTCAAATATTATGCTTCACAACTATTCACTATTGTTAATTCTTCAATTATATTTAAATTAAATTAAAACCTCTGTACCAGTGGCACAGATGCCATGCTGTAAATTGTAATCTGTATAACTGGAACATGCATGTGTGCAATATATGCACATGTCAAGGAGTACTTGCGGCAATCAGTAGTATAGTGCACAACTGTTAGGAGCTGGTAGTCTTAAAAGTACAAGTTATCTGTTAGGAGGTGGTAGTCTTAAAAATAAAAGATAAAATGATACAGTAAAATAATTGTATTATATATTGTATTTCACATATGAAGGTACTCATTTTATCTCTTGTTTGTTGTCTAACCTCAACCCATATCTTTCTTTTTCTATTTTATTTTGTTTGTATTTTATTTTATTTTTTGTTATTATTTTTTAAAATGTATTATGTGACATCAAAATGTGTCTGTGTCATCCATGTGTACCACATCAGTAAATGCTCCATAGCACAGCAGGTTAGGCCTTCCATCTGCCCCTTCCAGGGGCTCCAGCACTGTTGTCCAACATGTCTGAGAGCCAACCTGGCAGCACAGCCTGTGCTGCCCCTGGACTACCTACCCCCTCAGGTAGTCCTGCCCTGGAGTTTGGTCCAGTGGTTCCCTTTGGGAGCAAAGGCAGAGGTGGTGATTTTATCACCCACTCTGATTTGCCAGGGATGGTGCATAGGGTTGTGCGCCACACTGTTTGTGCATGCCTAAGCCAGTTGGAGAGGATGCTCTCCCTTATTTTACTTAGTATCAGGAAGAGGAGAAGGAGACAAGCACTCCAGCCAGCGGCAAAGTGAAGTGACAGTGATGACAGTCCAGTGGGTGAGGGCTCAATTTCCACTGTCATCCAGCTTGATGACCATGGGCTCAGGATATCCCCCACCCTCACCCCAATCATGGTGTCCCCCAACTATTTGCATCCATCGCCTTCCCTGTCTCTTGTGTTGTTTGTCTTCTCTGTCTTGTCTACAATTGCTTCCTTATCTACACAACTTATCTGACCAGACATTAGTACATCCCTTCCCCAAAATTCCCACCTCTCTCTCTTTATCTCTCCAAAAAAAAAAAAAAAAAAAATGTCTTATACTTAGCTCTTCATTTTACACAAGTGCCTTCTTGACAGACTTGATTCAGTCCAATTGGCTATACAACATGATTGTGTTGTGATCACCCATCTTTCTGTAGGTGAAAGTTCAAATTCAGTTAATATTCTCCACATATGTTTACTTTACACTGTTAAAGAATTTGATAGACATGGTTCTTTCCTATCTCCCTCCTGCACATCCCTGCCCTACCTTCCCTTTGTTCTTCCCCCTGTTTGCTCTCTATTTTTTCTTATCTACCCATTTAACCTATTTAAGCAATTTTTGCATGAAGGTGCACATCGTGCACCAACACACAGCTACAGTGAATGGTGGCAATGTATGTACATGTATTTAAAAGTATTAGATAAAGCACCAATGTATTTAAATATGTTAGATACACCTGTATTCGAACCCATTTCCATTTGGCCCTAAAAAGGAATGTATCAATGCATTAACACTTGCTGCCACAGAGTCAGTTAAGCAGCAGGTGTATTTCATAGACTCAATGCTAACTGTCAGATTTTAGCAATGTGGGGCGAATTTGTGCCTTGCTTAGCTATCCACAAACATGTGCATCTTGCATGCGTATGCACTTTGCAAACTGTTGCACAAACCCGCTGCTCACTGTGTGTTGGAAATGTACATATTATACTGTATTACTGCTGTATACCATCCATTCCCTCTGTATGACATGCAATTACATGTGTAAACATTACAAACTGAGGTCCCTTTCTACCAATATGTCAGTATTTACAATACATCCTGAACTGTAGAGAAATAGAGTTCAGATCTTAAAGGGACAAGCACAGATCCCTAGGTTTTGTCAATGTGACTGCTCTACAGGAACAGGTTGATTCACCAGCTTTCACATGATCTGTTCTGTCAGTGAGCCAGTTGGTTACCCATCAACTGATGTAAGGGTAATCCTCATCTTGAAGATTTTCTTAATGATACTAGAGTGTGGGTTTGAGTAAAAACCCTAGGCCAGATCATGATAGGCACTGTCTCACCTTCATCCAGGCCTATCAAATAGAATCAATGGGCAGTGACAACATCACAGATCACCTATGGCGTGGGTCCGCACATATACCTTCCTGAAATGGTCGCATACATAATTCAACATACCTTCCACATGGTCTATGTTCCAATACAAGGGTGTGTATCAACATGCATCCACCTGATCTGTGGGGACAGCACCTGATGCATGCATCTATAGAAACATCCTGACTTTTCTAGGCTGTGAGGCAGACCAACATGTCATCATGTACCTGTTCTACATGTACACTACTAAAATTCCAAGTATGTGCAACAGACCTGTGTAAGTTATTAATGCTACATCAAGTCAAGTACATCTGATAAATGTCCTCAAAGAGGTCATCAAGGCATGCATGATGACAACAGTATCATCTTGTGGACCTTGACCAGGTCAAGGCATTTGACACACTATTGTATTCAATCAACACTGTCATTTGTGGCCATAAACAGCTATAACACCAAATGAGTAGACCAGTGCAAGACATACATGACATCTCACTAAGTTGAAATGTGTGACGTTACCTATATGGTCAGGTCCAGTTAGCAGGTCAGTATATTGGAGATGTCTGCTAGACTCTTTTCTGCCCATTAGTTAAGAGATGACATACACATGCTGTGTCCAAATAGCTGCCTGAAGGGCTACAGATTATGGGCAATCATTGACTCCAACTGTGATATTAATATAATACATACAGTATCAACACATACCAAAAATTGCTGCCACAGCCATGACAGCACCTGCATTGACAAGAAACATGGTGGGATTTGTTGAATTAGGAAACAAACACACCACACAAGTATAATGTGGACATCACACCCTATAACTAAACCAATAGGTAAGTGACCCATGTCCTGGGTAGATGGTAAGTGCTACATCCACCAACATGTGGTCACAGTGTTGACTATGTCCTGGAATGTAACACAAGTACTGGGTGTGTGAAGGAAATGCACATCAGAGGCCGTAATACCTTCATGGTTCCCAACATTCATCACACCAATAATTGTGTAAAATGCACCCTTCTTCATGTACCTCCCAGCACATCTTTCAGAGATGTGTAACTAAAGTGTACCATGTTTGTCACAGTGCACTGCCACATAGCTTATTGGCCATACTTAGATATTCTTTCTGTGGAATATACATGACTGTCTGATGGTGCAGAACACCAATCAGATTTTTACACCAAATGCTTGTGTGCTACCTGTTCTGCTTATGCACACACTACCTAGATAAGTGTTTGACAACATTTATGGCATGTATATTATTTGTAATTGTGTGGATTGTGGCATATATATATATATATATATATATATATATATATATATATATATACATATATATATATATATATATATATATATATATATATATATATATATATATATATATATATATGCCATGCACATAAAGCAACTAGCCTGTATTGCCCATACTGCTGCATACAAGTATAGCAGTGTTCCTTCTAAAACCTCCTGCAGATATTACAGTGCCAGAACAGTGTGCATGGTTACCCTCATAGAGTGTGGATGTGTCATAATAGCTGTTTAAGTGTGTCTGTGTGCAGGCTCATCTCTTATCACTCCACATCACATATATGTGAGAGGCATGGGATTAGTGGTGGTATTATTCTGATATTGTCCATGATTGTGGTTAGTTCTTGTAATGTTTTCCATGATCCTTTACCTGCAGCCACCTTGCTGGTGACATCTGCTGAGAGTACACACATATTCAGGCATGTCAGTTTGCACAACTTCACAATATGTACCCTACCCCAGTTGCATGTCAGATCCCTGATAGATGTCCTTTACATCATTTATGTAAAGATGGTTATCTCATGCAGACATCCTCTCCATTGTTATGTCACCTCATGCAACAGTAACAGACAACATATTTTCACTGTATAGTCAGTACTGTACGTATAGATATGTGCTTTGTGCTGCTGTTACAACCATCTTCCATTGACAAGCCTTCCTCTGCTCCACATGAGGGAGTTTCACCTCTCCCCTTCCCCTGTTTTCATTCCTACAGTTCATCTTTGTGTCCTTATTCAATGCACAAACTTCCCCTGAGTGATCATTTTACATGGCAGTCTATGTCCTGTTACAGATCATTAGCATAGCGTCAGTACAAAATGCCATGACTAGGATATCACAGTACTTTGCACTGTAGGTAGACTGTCCTGTACAATGTTTGGACCATATGGTTGACATCCATAGCTATCAACTGTCCAGCTGTTCTCAGGATGTTCAAATGTTTTCCTTATCAAATTTATGGTTTTCTGCCATATCACTGGAATGATCTCTTGGACTGATGGGACTCACTATTACATACATTTGAGTGTTTAACTCTCAACTGTCCTGATTTGTGCAGAATGTCCAGTTCTTGTCACACATTTGTGAGCTTTTCCTCATAACATTTTTGTTTTCTGGCAAATCTTTGGCATGTCAATTTCAGAAGTCAGAATCTGATGACTGACATTTAAATTTCAAACTTCATGCTCTTCATAAAGCTCATGCTAATGTACAATGAATTTATTCTATCAACTTTCTAAGTCTGGAAATGCAATATTAAAAAGCTGTCTCTATTTTGGCCTTTTGCCCTCCATTATGTATGCCTTGTCCACGTATCTTGCTCAAAGAGGATGACAGGTATGTTTGAGTTTCATTCTACTACATGTCTATGTGACATCTATGCCAAATATGTCCCTGTTTCTGGTTAAATGTCCCTGCATTATGTTGGCCTTTGTGAAGATATTTTGCAATAACAGATTCTCAGCTATCTGTGAAGCCCTTTTGGTCATTGTGGCATTCTGTGCAAATCCGCAGACCATAGGTGCTATACTATAAACAGAATTATATCCACGTTCGCTTACACATTGTCCTGGTTTGGAACATGCCATGTGTCATTAATATGCATTGTATGCTACTGCTCACAATGCACCATTGCACAAATATGTAAACTCCGTGTAAGCTCTGCTGAAAGTCTACATTGGATTTATTGAATACTGGGAGAGTCTTTTTTTTTTTAACTTCTCTAAAATACTTTCTATATACTGTCCTGTCTCACACAAAATGACACAATAAGTCTCTTTCCTAAAATGTATAAAGGCTTTTACCTCTTTAATTGAAGTTCCCAAAGCTGCAGTCACTGCATCCCATATCTTATACCTCTCAAGTTCCTCCTCTTCTTTACTGTTAAGCCACACTACACATTACCTTTTCACCATCAGTCTTTTCTCCTTCTACTTGCTTCTTTCCTTCTTTAACCATTCATGCATATGATTTTTTTCTTTCCTACAATTTTTCTCGTCTCCCTTCTCCTGTATTTTATACATGATTTCACCCCAAGAAGCTGCCACTTCACTTTCTGGTTCACTCTGACTCATCATATCTTTCAAATATACATCCCACAACTCTCCCAATTGTAGGGTTGTAATTATACATTCCAATCTCAACCCATCAAACAGACCCTTTTAGAACATGTATTCAGAATCCTGTCAAGGTTTGTCAACCTTCACTTCACTATCTTGCTTCACTTCAGCCATTTCCTCCACTCTCGCTAACTCATCCAATCCTCGAACCACATTTTCTTTTGATGACTAATAGCTTTCCAATGTCACTACCTTCTCCAAATCCATTTCTTCCACATGTTGCTCACTAACCTCTTCACACTCACTCACTCATTGCATCCATCTTCCATCCAGCATATAAGAGCTGCCTGTGCGGTTGCAATTGAAGCCGCAAGCATAACAGTGAAACAAATCCATGTCTGCAAATAATAGGGGCTCTTTATTTACATAATCCATAATTATTTACACAGTCAATAATACTTTACATTCTTACTTATTTAAATTATATACATATGTTTCAATTATTTACAATGCACACACACACACACACACACACACACACACACACACACACACACACACACACACACACACACACACGCACACGCACACACACTATTTACAACTCACATCCTTTTTTTACCTTTAGCTTTATCAAATAAATCACATACTTTTGAATTTTAGATCCTCATTCCAATTTCCACAACCAATGCTTTATTTTTTTCAACAGCATTGCCAAGCCCCATTTTTCATTAAACAGAATTTTCTTAACCCTCTGATTCCATAACAATATAACAAATATTTTTATCAAGACGTTTGACCTCTTTCTTACTCTTGTTTTTATAATACCTGTGAAGGTTGGTATAGATGGATGAAGGCTGCCAGCCTAGACAGATAGAATTGTGCAGATAATTCTATAATTTGTAAATATGTATGTTGAATTACAAACTTGTTTCCTTAAATGAAAGAATATGCTGTGAAATGTTAAACTCAAAACAAAGTAGCAACATTGCCATCTGCTGTAAAGAAAGCTAAGTCAAGCATTTCTTGTCTGTCCTTTGAAATTGAAATTATTTCATGACTGTCTTTGATGTTTACAATTCAGCTCCAGCCGGACTAGATGAAGGCTTCCTGAATAATTTTTTAAGGCTAAAGTTAATGACCAGAATTTACATGTGGAATGTCCTTTATTGCTCTGGTTTCTTCCTAGGTGTAAAAGAATGTAAATGCAGTTTCTGTCAGCCTGGGAACACCAGGAAAGTGTAAAAAATTATGTAATGGGAATCAGGACTGCAATAGCAATTTAAACAAAAAGAATCAGAAGGCATTAAGCATTTTTGTCTTGAAGATCCAACTCACAGCACTGTCTTGCTCATATGTAAGTTATCTTCAACTTTTGTTTTCTTTTAGAAATAGCTAGGAACTAGAAAGATTAGACTAAATAAATATTTTTCTGTGATGTCAGAACTGTACTACTGATTTATTTTAAGTATTTCTCTGTGATCTTTGAACTCTTGACTAGCACTGTGTAGTAGAAAGTATTGTCCTGTGTTTTTAATTATTTATTATTAAATATTTTTAAACCCTTTTAACTGTGGCTGTTTTGTGTATAGTGCAGCTATCTCCTACTTAGGTTCGAGAAATCTGAGCAGTGTTGCAGGAATTAGGGGACATGCTCACTGGGAAACCAGGGTGCACCCACCTGGTGCAGGACCAGGTGGACACAGGACCCCTTATAGAGTGCCTGAGAGAGCCAAACAGACTCTGAGGGAGGAGGTACAGGACATGTTGGAACTAGGGGTGATTCAAGAGTCAAAAAGTCCCTGGGCCTCCCCAGTGATGCTGGTGCCAAAGAGAGATGGCAGTACCAGGTTCTCTGTGGACTACAGGCAATTAAATAGTCACACCGAGACATATGCTTACCCCATGCCTAGGACAGATGAGGCCCTAGAGCAGCTGGGTGGGGCTAAGTATCTTACAACCATTGATCTTACCAAGGGTTACTGGCAGGTGCCTTTGACTCCCAGTGCTAGAGAGAAGTCAGCTTTTGTTACTCCTTTTAGGTTGTATGAGTCTCCAAAGATGCCCTTTGGGGTTAAGAATGCCCTAGCAACTTTCCAGAGGCTAGTAGATAATATCCTAATAGGAGCAGGAGGGTTTGCCCTTGCTTACCTAGATGATATTGCCATCTACAGACATTCCAGGCCAGAGCACCTTCAACATGTCAGGGAGGTTCTGGGAAGACTACAGATGGCAGGGTTGACCATTAAGGCAAGCAAATGTCAGATGGGTATGGCAGAGGTCTCCTACCTATTACATAGAGTGGGGAGTGATAAGATAAGGCCAGAACTTGCCAAAGTGGAAGCCATTCAGGCATGGCCTGCACCTGTTACTAAAAAGCAGGTGAGGGCATTTTTCAGGAGAGCAGGGTACTACAGAAAGTATGTCCCTGGTTATAGTACCATAGCTGCTCCCCTCACAGACCTGACAAGGAAGAACAGGCCAGATAAGGTAGTGTAGACCCCAGCATGAGAACAGGCATTCCAGAAGCTTAAAGAAGCTTTGAGAGGACTCCCTGTGTTAGCCAGTCCAGATTACAGCAAATAATTTGTTGTGTAGGTGGATGCTTCAAACCATGGGGTGGGGGCTGTACTTAGCCAGATTTCTTCAGAGGGAGAAGAGTACCCAGTGGTTAGTCATAGGCTCCAACCTAGGGAGGAATGCTATGCAGCTGTAGAAAAGGAATGTCTAGCCATAGTGACGGCATTGCAGAAACTTCAGCCTTATCAGTATGGAAGGAAATTCACTCTTATGACAGATCATAACTCCCTAACATGGTTAAACATAGCCAGCCAGCAAAATGTCAAGTTGCTAAGATGGAGCCTGGGGTTGCAAGCATATGATATGTCAGTGTAGCACCACAGTGGGATTAGCAATGCTAATGCAGATGGGCTCTCAAGACAGGGAATGGGGTAAGGTATACTCAGATAAATGTAACTGTCTCAAGCAGCATTTCTCAAGGGTCACTTGAAAAACTAGCTTGAGTTCTCCAGGAAGGGGGGAAATGTGAAGACTGGTAGAGATGGGTGACGGCTGCCTGCCTAGCCAGATAGAATTGTGCAGATAAGTCTATCATTTGTAAATATGAATGTTGAATTACAGACATGTTTTCTTAAATGAAAGAATATGCTGTGAAATGTTGAACTCAAAACAATGTAGCAACACTGCCTCTGCTGTAATGAAAGCTAAGTCAAGTTCTTGTCTGTCCTTTGAAATTTAAATTATTTTATGACTGTCTTTGATGTTTACAATTCGGCTCCGGCCGGGCTAGATGAAGGCTTCCTCCCTATTGCTTTAAGGCTACAGTTAATGAACAGAATATACATGTGGAATGTCCTTTATTGCTCTGGTTTCTGCCTAGGTGTAAAAGAATGTAAATGGAGTTTCTGTCAGCCCGGGAACACCCGGAACACGTAAAAAAATGATGCAATGGGAATCAGGACTGCAATAGCAATTTAAACAGAGAGAATCAGAAGGCATTAAGCATTTTTGTCTTGAACATCCAACTCACAGCACTGTCTTGCTCATATGTAAGTTATCTTCGACTTTTGTTTTCTTTTAGAAATAGCTAGGAACTAGAAAGATTAGACTAAGTGTTTTTTCTGTGATGTCAGAACTGTACTACTGATTTATTTTAAGTATTTCTGTGTGATCTCTGAACTCTTGACTAGCACTGTGTAGTAGAAAGTATTGTCTTGTGTTTTTTAATTATTTATTATTAAATAGTTTTAATCCCTTTTAACTGTGGCTGTTTTGTTTAGAGATAAGTTAAGCTCTAAGAGTACATTGCATGCTTATATTGATCCTGTACCAAGTCACTGTAATAAGCCTTGACTGTTTAGTTACAACTACCTATTGGATAATAATATTGGACAGTAATAATTGGACACCCTTTTAAGGGCCTTTGAGTAGCTGATAAGTATTAGTGGGTGCTGGCAAGTGGAACTACCATATAGTCTGGGAGAAAGGGGCACAGCTGGAGAAACTGTTCCAGCCTTCCCCAGGAGTGTCTGTGTGGTTGTATAAACTCTTCTAAAAGTGCATGTGTGTGTGCATGTGTGTCAGCTACTTGGGCAGGGACATGAAGCACTGGTTGGACAGAGAGGGTGCTAGAGGTTTTAGCTTGCCCACTAGGCTGAGATCTGGACCCTATAGCTCTGCCAGTGTGGGGTCTTATTGGGGACCTGGAGAGGAAGGGAGCGACCAGCTCTGGACTGATTGTGATCTTTGTGTGCTCTTAAGGGAAATTGCACTTTACTGCGTGCATTTGTTATCCTTTCCTCATATATGAGATGCCCTCTCTGGTGTTAGTGGTGAGGATTGAGGCTCCTTGATTGCTGGGCCAGAGCACGGGCGTCACAATACCAAAATTCAGTTACATCCATGTTTAAATGTTTCACGTCTTTAAATTCATTCACATATTTCTTTTCTATAATCTTTTTCCATACATTTTTTGATCAATTGCATTCCAAAAACATGTTCACAAGGTTCAAATTCCCCACAATATAAACTTATTCTTTCTTTCATACTTTTATATGCCATATTCACCTTAATTAAAGAAAAAAAAAACCCCTGGTATTCCACCACAGCAGAAATCCACCACGATAGAGTCCTGTGTCAAACAGCAAGCATATTTAATGGAAAAAGTAAAAAAAAGCATTAAAATTCCACAGTGATAAAATGATAAGAGCTTTCAGCTATTTAGCCTTCTTCAGATCATTATCTTTTGGTAGCAATGCCTAACATTTATACTAAAAACTAACCAATAAGGTTTAAAATCAATTAACTTCTAAACCAATCATGTCAATTCATTCTTTGTCTTTATTAGAATATCCAGTAATCTTTCTTTTCACTACTAAGTAGCCAATAGCTATGATTTAAAATTGGCACCAAAAATATGCTAATATACTATGTTGGCCCATCCTACTTCAGCTATATGCTAATATGCACTTCTCTGCCTAGTTTTTTACTGGCTATAAGTGCCAAATATATCATTCCAATGAATTTAGTTTTACATAGCTTCCCTGTTTCCACTTTGCTGCCATCCAGTGGCCTAAGTGTAATACTAACTTTTTAAAGATTTTTCAGAAGCATTTATTTCCATTATTTTTATTCCTGCATGTCTTCCCTGTTTCCACTTTGCTGCCATCCAGTGGCCAAAGTGTAATACTAATCCACTCACAAGAACCAAGAAACAAACTGGAAAAATGTTAACCCAGAAAAAAGTCCTCAAACAATCAAATGCACACAAAAGTCCTTGGAACATATACCAAGCAGAAACTTGCTATACCAAATAATTCTTTGAAAAATGTTCTCCTTGAGCAAAAAATGTTCTCCTTAAGCAAGTCTTGTAGAATAAAAACACAGCTTTATTACGAAAATGCAGTAGGTAAGCACTTTCATGGAACTACCTCCCACTTTATCAGACCATTACAATAGCAGTACTATCCACTTATTTATAAGGCAAGTTAAATTGGTAATACCAATTAAATAATAATTACCAATTCATTTTAAAGAGATATTCATCTCTACTTGAATCACTTGCATTGTTTCTATTCAAACATTACTAATATAAAAAAATTAGTAATATAAAAACATATATACAGGTATATAAAAAATATAAAATATGTACATAAAAATAATAAAATACATACATAAAATAATAAAATTAATCCTTTAACTGTTTTCCATGTCATACTTCAATTTCATCCTAAATATGCACCATTCTGTTATGAACTTCATAACTTTGATTTAACATACATGGTTAATGATACTACTAACATAATTCCTATTCATACTGGGTCTCATTAACGTAGAGACCTGTTCTTTAGTATTGGCTTTAATGGTATCCTGTCATTTAATCCCTTACCTCTTTTGCCTCTTAACCTGACTATCCACCTTACTTCTGACGTTTCTGTTTTGTTAATTATATCTCCCTCTCTATCATTTTCACTAACTACTTCAATGGCCATAAATCTAAAATTATGTGTGGAACCCATTTTCAACACATGTTTGGCCAAAGCATTAGTTTTATCTAAGTTCCTGATGCTTAGTAAATGCTCTCTTATCCTTGTTTTAAATTCCCTATTCGTCTTACCTATATAGTAAGATGAACACACGTTACAAATAGCTAAATATACTATATTTTGAGTACTGCAAGTGGCCGTAACTTTAAATGTAAACTGTATTCCTGTATCAGGATGCTCAAATTTATTACTATGATCTATCCCTTTACATTGGTTACACTTACCACATGGTATTGTTCCTACATGTTCTTCTTTTTCTTTTGCTTTCTTCTCTGTACTAGCATAACAATGGTGTCTTTTTAGTGACTTCTTATTTCTATAGCAAAATACTGGTTCTTCTCCAACCAACTCTCTTATATGTGGGTCACTTGTAAGTAAAGGCCAATGTTTCCTCACAATATCTTTCATAATCCTAACATCAGACGTATAATCCGTGGCTATTTTAACTTTATCTGAGTAGGATATATCTGGTTTTCTCATCATCTGACTCTCTCCTTGTGAGAAATAAGGTTTGCCCTTTGTGGGCCTCAAAGTCTTAACTTCTGCCATTACTTCTTGTATTTCATTGTGATTATAACCTCTTTTTATGAATTTCCCACTCAAATCTTCTATCTCATTTTCAAATGTTGTCTCTTTGCTGTTAATCTTGAAATTCTTAATGCTTGCCCCCTCATAACATTTTTAAAAATATGTTGGGGGTGCATACTCCCTCTATGTATATGTGTATTCTTGTAGCACTCCTTTCTATATACTTGGGTTGAGAAACTCCCTTGTGGGTCCTTGTTCACCATTACATCAAGGAAGGTGGTATTACTTTCTGAATAACTCATCTCAAATTTTAAAAAGGTAGTACTCTCATTCAAACTCTTGTGAAAACACATTAGCTCTGGCTCTGTACCCTGCCATAACAAAGAGAGGTCATGTATAAAGCGTCTATAGAATTTAACTTGTTGCCACTTCTCAGATACTATCCACTTCTTTTCCCAGTTTGCCATTACTATATTTGCATAACTATTCACACTTGAAGTGCCCATGGCTACACCTTCTTTTTGTCTATAGGCCTTATTACTGAATATCAAGATGTTGTTCTCTAGTACTTGTTCCATTAATAAGCATATGAGTTCTACTCTACTAACTGTGTATGTTCCTTCTAATGTTAGGTATTCACGTAACATCTCTACACCTATGTCATTAGGGATAGAGGTGAATAGGGAGTTGACATCCAATGTTACCATTAACAGTGTTTCACTGGTCCTTGAAAAAACTTCAGTGTATCTAAATAACTCAGTTACAAATTGCTTGGTATCTGTTAGAATCACTTCATTTTATTAACTATAGGCCATAACATTTTCTCTATATAAATTGATATGGTTCCATTATCCATTCCCTGCCTGAGACAATGGGCCTTGGGGGGGTGTATTGGATCCTTGTGGATTTTCAGAGTACCTTGTATTATAGGAATTAATGGCTTCTCTACCAAAAAATAGTCATATTGTTCTTTGGTAATTCATTGCTCTAATAAACAATCATATAAAAGTGTTTGAAATCCATACTTAACATTTTCTACTTCAACAGCAGTACCAAGTTCATAAACATTTTCATTTTGCAATAAACTCAACATCTGTGAGTCATAATATAGTCTGTCCATTATAACAGTAAGGCCTCCTTTTTCAGTTGCTCTTATCACTATGGATGCATCATTCTTTAACAATTTTAATGCCTTATTTTCCTCTCTAGATAAATTACATCTCTTACTTTTACTCTTCTTCACATATAATTTTTCATATAGTTCATGCTCACATAAACTGTTGAAAACTTCTACAACTGGATTATTTGGAGGAATATATGTACTAGGTACTAAAAAAACTGGCATGTGACCATCAAGATTTTGCGAATGGTAACATTTTTGAATGGCCTAAATTAGAAATTACCAATGGAGGAAGAAACACAACATCAATGAGAAAAAATGGAGAACATATAGAAAGACCAAATATACAGCTAGAAGTCATGCATTCGACCACACAGAAAATGCCGACTACTAGCTCACATGAACAAAAAGGTATCTCTTCTAATGACTTATTGGAAGTCAATGCTAATATTTCAACATCTCATGAAACATCATCTGAGAATACATTATTGATAGGTCATAATGACCCTACACCAACAACTAGGCCCAGGGATGGAGTAGTACACACACCAGTAAATTGGCCTTTACCAGTTTTTATGAAACAGAACAACTACAAAACTCAGAGAACTCAGAGCCAAGAGCAGAAGTGCAAGAAATTTATGAAATTAATGAGGATCCAGCTAATTTGGTAGTAAATATTTCACAGACAGAACTAAGCCATGAAGCTATGACCTTACTAAATAAGGGTCTGACCTTCATACCATCATTGACATCTGATTTGAATTAATTTATAACAGACATTAGACTTTTTTGTAGAAATATCTCATTGAAATGCTTTTTTGGTCAAAACAACAGCTATGAACCCTCTCTTAGAAAGGGAAGTATTTTTACTCCAGTAAATCCTCCATTGGTTGAGCTCTTTTCAAGATTATGTGAAGAAGAGATCTTTGAAACTAGGAACTCTACTAACAAAAAGAAATGTACATTTTATAACATGACAGCCAAAGAAAATGAAGCTTTAAAACAACTTAGACATTCAGATAATTTAGTCATAAAACCAGCGGATAAAGGAGGATGCATAGTCATAATGGAAGCTGAGTGGTACAAGAACAAAATGACAACAATGTTGCAAGACAAACATACATATAGAAAACTGAATAAGAAGGATGTTTCAACAAGAATTACACTCTTTCATAGCATCTTATATGAACTTTTAATGGAAAGACGCATTACTCAAGAACAATATGAATTTTTTGATACACCTCATCCTTTATACCCTAGTATAAGTGGAATACCCAAAATTCATAAAGACTTACATGATCCTTCTTTAAGACTCATTGTCTCTGGTAGAGAATGGATAATGGAACCGCCATCTATGTTTATAGAAAATGAGTTGAAAAAGGCATTACCGTTTGCAAAGACAGTTCTGAAAGACACTGGCCAATTTTTGAGTGATTTCTTTGAACAAACTAAACACTTGACAGTGTTTGAAAATCTTATATTGGTAACTATGGACATTACTAGTTTGTTCACAGTTATTCCTAATGACTATGGATTGCATGCTATTAATATTTTCCTACAAAGACACAATAAAGCAGCAGATCCAACATGTGCTCTGCTAGAACTTGTTCTAGAAAACAACATCTTTATCTATGGGGAAGACTTCTATTTACAAACATGGGGAGTAGCCATGGGTACACCATGTGCTAATAGTTATTCAAACTTGGTATTAGCAGAATGGGAGCAAGAAACCATCTTCTCAGAAAATAACACATGGCTCCCACATCAACTATACTATGGGTGTTTTGTTGATGACATCTTTATCTTATGGCAAGGAAAGATGGAAGAGCTGAATAGCTACGTCGATTACATCAATGGAAGTACTAATTTTCTTATATTCAAAGCAAGTTCATCATATCAAGAAATAGATTTTTTTGGATGTTAAAGTCCACCTAGATCCTAAAGAAGGCATAAATACAAGCATCCATAGGAAAGACACCTGGAGAAACCATTATTTACATAAACAAAGTATGCACCCTGGACATATTTTAAAAAACATCTATGAAAATCAAGTCCTACAGGCATCTAGATTATGCAATAAAGATGAGGAATTCATTGAAGAACAATGCAAAGTATGGAGATACCTTAAGGAAAGGTCCTACTCAGATAAAAATTTAAGACTCAAACAAAATTTTCAAGAAATAAGGAAAGGCAGAGGCCAGCCTTATTTCTCCAAGAAGTACACTTCTTCACAGCAAGCCATTGTTTCTGATAACCATATTTTACAGTTAAATTGTCTGTTAACTTATAGTTCAGACAATAAACAGATATGTGATATAATAAGAAAACATTGGTCAATATTAACAATGGATGAGAAAATTAAACATATAGTAGGAGAGCAACCGAGATTTCAGTATAAAAACAAGAAAAACCTGAAAAGACTCCTATGTAATAGAGATGGTACCACCACACAAAATATATGTTCAGACAGAAGGGGCACTTTTAAATGTAGTAGATGCAAAGCCTGTCCTTACATTGACAGTTCAAATGTCTTTGACTCCACTTATGGAAATAAACAACATCACTTCAATGTGTATGCTGATTGCACCACAGCACATCTAGTGTATTTGGCCATTTGCCGTCAGTGCAATGCTTTTTACATAGGCAAGACAGATCAGAAGCTTAAAGATCGTATACTATGACACTTAAGAGATATACGACAAAAGGAACCAAGCAATGCACTAGCAGTGCATATAACACAATATCCAACTCATTCCTTCCTTTTTAAAGCAATTGAAACTGTTATCCAGACCAATAGAGGAGAAGATGTCCATAATCGAACTGAACTACGTGAAATATCTTTGATAATCAACATGAGAGCAAATCGTCCCCCTGGACTAAACACTATAGTTACATTGAAACCCATATTAAAAACTAGAAGGAATACCATTACAACTCAGAACCACTAGACTTATAATTCATTTTTATTCATTTTTTTTCCTTTTAGCTGACATAATGATATAATAACTATGTATATATTTCAGTTTTGTTAGGTTCAACAAATACAAAATAACAAGTTGAATAAGTATAATATATTCAGCTAAGTATTTATAAATTCTGATATAGAAAGTACTTTAGATCTGAATATTGCTTTTCACTAAGGATGTGTGCATGTTCTTGCTTCATAATAGTGATAGCCTTGCAACAGGTATATTTGGACATTGTTTCCCATCAAGGCAGAGAATAGGGACGTCATTTCATATATTTATATATCTAGAGATTATTTAGTGAATAATGGACTCTATTTATATAGTAAAAGGATATAAAATTATAATGTGCAGCCATGCAGTTCTGTGCTGACGGAAGCAGAGTTGACATAGTGACCATGCTTTTGGCTGTGTCAGTAATTTTTAAATATTTTAATAGTTTGGTAGTTATACATAAGAATTGTTTTGTATATCTGGAAAAGCAGATAACTGTTAAAGAAGATCATATATAACTATTGCAGAAAGGTGACATGTTAGTTAAAGTTAATTATAGTAAGTTTATATATGACAAACAAAAATAAAACAAATGTTCTTGAAAAAATTTTAAAAAAGCTAGTATTACACTTTGGCCACTGGATGGCAGCAAAGTGGAAACAGGGAAGCCATGCAGGAATAAAAACAATGGAAATAAATGCTTCTGAAAAATTTTAAAAAGTTAGTATTACACTTTGGCCAGTGGATGGCAGCAAAGTGGAAACAGGGAAGCTATGGAAAACTAAATTCATTGGAATGATGCAGAGAAGTGCATATTAGCATATAGCTGAAGTAGGATGGGCCAACATAGTATATTAGCATATTTTTGGTGCCAATTTTAAATCGTAGCTATTGGCTACTTAGTAGTGTAAAGAAAGATTACTGGATATTCTAATAAAGACTAAGAGTGAATTGACATGATTGGTTTAGAAGTTAATTGATTTTAAACCTTAGTGGTTAGTTTTTAGTATAAATGTTAGGCATTGCTACCAAAAGATAACAATCTGAAGAAGGCTAAATAGCTGAAAGTGCTTATCGTTTTATCACTATGGAGTTTTAACACTGTTTTTACTTTTTCCATTAAATTTGCTTGCTGTTTGACACAGGACTCTATTGTGGTGGATTTCTGCTGAGGTGGAATACCAGAGGTTTTTTCTTTGTTTGCTTCACTTTTCCACTGGTAAACCTTCAACAAGTGTAAGATAGTTTTTTCCTATTCACCTTAATTGGTCATTTTTTGTATAGACAGTCTCCATAAAAAATCTTGACTTTCTATATTTCTTTTCATCTTTTAATTCTTGCAATAATAACATTTCTTTTTTTAATATTTAAATTCTTCCAAAGATAAATACTATAACATTTCCATAATCTTTAAATACCATTTTTTCTCTTATCAGTTTCATTCACCTTTTTCTACAATCTACTCATCTTGATAATTTTTCATCTCTTTATTACAACAAACTTTTCTTTTTCTTAAGCTGGAAAACTTCAACCATTCTGTTTTCTATTTTAAACTTAGTATTCCCATTAATAATTAACCATCATTCTCCTTTAAGCATTTCATTGTTATTTACAGGTTTAATGATGGCATATATACTACAGAGTTTGTTAACCCTAAACCACCTTTTTCACTTTTCATATACAATACCTCTCTTTTCACAAAGTTCAACCTCAATCCCCAAATTAAAGAAAATATTATATTATACACATCTTTCTCTAGGTTTAAAAGAAAACTATAAACACCATCTAAATAAATGATCTTTTGTAACAACACATTCATTATTAAACAGACTTTCTTTTTGAATGAAAGCCTAAAAGACTTCCAAACAACACACAAATATTTTATTTCCTCTAGTTTTTCTTTGCATATAGAATTTACAATTTCTTATTTCCTGAAGTTTATCCCAAGAATCCTAATTCTATCCTTATTGAAACTTATTTCACTAATCCTTCCCTCAAAACCTAAACCTTGTTTTTATTCAATCCAAACCAAATAACCTGAATAATTTCTTACATTTCTATTGAAACTTATTTCACTAATCTTGCCCTCAAAACCTAAACCTTAAGTTTTGTTTTTATTCAATACAAACCCAATAACCTGAATAATTTCTTGCATTTTTTTATCACTGTGTGCATGCTTGCTTCATTCTTGTAACAATAATAATGTCTGCATAATTTAACAAAAATAGGCATTTTTATTCCTTCATTTGAAATAAAGCTCATAATATCCATCTCCTTCTTGATAAACTTAAATATTGCAGTTATTACTAATATGAGTAATATGCTAAGTGGACAACCTTGTCTAATATACTTTTCCATCTTTATATCTTCCCTTGACCATCCATTTATCATAATCTTTAGTATGTTATAGCTATATGCTGACATGCACATATTCTTAAGCCTCTTACTTATATTATATGCATCAAACATATATCATAATACTGAGTGATGAATCAAATCAAATGTTTTGCTTAAATCTACTACCATTACTTTTGTCTGAACATTTCTAACTACTGTATCATCTACTGTTTCCCTAATTGTTAACAATAAACCTAGAACTTTTCCCCTTTTATGCCAAATACATGTTCATTTACAACATTATCTACTTTTTCTTCCATCCTTTTTTGTAATATTTTCATAAACATCTTATAATCTGTATTATTTAACAAAATAGGTCTCCACGTCTGTGTTTCTTCCTTCCCCCTTTTCTCCATATAAACCTAATAGCACCTCTACATAGTTCTTTATACCTAAAACCTTTTTCTAACCATTCATTTAACACCTTTATAAAATATTTCTTTTGCTGTATAGTCAGATTTTTATGCATCTATTGTATTGTACTCTAGTCTATGCTATTCCATTAGGTCCTGCTGCAAAATCTACATTCATTACTTTTATCGCCTATTCTTATTCCTCGATACTTACATCTTTTTCTAAATCCTTATTCTCTATGTCACAAAATGTACATACCTTCCATTCGCTCTATGTCTTTGTTCTCTTTGCTCTTTAAACAATATCTTAATATATATTTTACTACATTCATAATCTTCTCTTGTGTATTATGCATTTTACCTAAGGAAGTTTTCATCTCCCTCATTATACTTTTTTTCTCTTTGATTATTTTATGTAAATATGGTGCAATTTCTTTTTTTCCTTTCAGGAAATATTTTTGTACAATAATTGTTCTATTGTTTCAAATCATATAATGTCTGTTCCTTAATAAAAAAAAAAACATTGTTCTTCTCTAAACAATCAATCATTTCATTGTTTACATTTTTTGTATATTATATTTTCCATGTATGACTTCTCTTTTTCCCATATTACATAACATTTTTTATATTTCAGTTTAAAATTTAACCACCATTCTAACAATTCTTTATAAATATATCTTATTTCTACATGATCTTGCCATAAAGTCATAACCTTTTTTGTCCCTTTACCATCCTATTTCACTTCATTTATTCTTTTTATGCCTTTCACTTTTTCTATATAATCATAATTTCCCTTTAACATAATCCAACTTTCCCTGTGACCAGAAAAAACATGTTAATAACAGTCCTTGTTTAAATATTGCTAAACTTTCTGACAGTAAAAAATAATCTATTTCTGTTCTCTTTGCCCCTCTTTTATATGTCCAAGTCTCTAAATTCCATAGTTTTTAATTGTCTGTGTTTTAGAATATTCTTTACTAGTTTAAGACATTCACGTTCTTCCTTTGCTGTCTTAAGTTGCAATTAAAGTCTCCTACTAAAATTATCTCCATGTTTACTGCTAAACATCGCTTTTCTCTCTTTTTTATTACATATGCATATATTGCAATAATTCTCATAACATGTTATCTCCATCTTACATCATTGATAGTAATTCTACCTGTTATGCCAGTGGTGATATCTAATACGTTAATCGCATCTTCATATAATATAAGTATTCCTGAGCACGTCTCTTTCCCAAAATTCCATATCACATTTTTTCCCACCGTACTTCAGTTTGAATTCTTTCTGGCTTTAACAAAAGTCTCATATCTTCAAGTATAATAACATCACTATCTAGTTTTTTACACCATTCCAGAATTCCTATCCTTCTTTTCAGCTTATTAAAACTATTAACATTTAATGACAAAACTTTACACATAACTGTGCTTTATATATTGTGTATTCATCCTTTCCCTTTCGTTTTTCTTTTCTAAGTCTTCTATGTTCTTTCTTTTTCCTTTCTGTTACTCTTTTACCAATCGAATTTCTCTTTTAACTATGTTTCATTTAATGTCATCATTTTCATTTAAATCTGACTGTTCTTCTTCAATATCTTATAAATGTAAGTTTTCCTTCACATTCTCTTTTTGCATTACTTGTTCTCCATCAGTAATGCTACTAATGCTTTTCTTTTTCTTCTACTTCTGATTTTTCTGTAACTTTCTCTTTTATACCTTGTTCTTCTACTTCCTCTGTTATATCATGCACTACTTCATTTTCTTCTTCTTCACACCCCCCCTGCCAAAATTCCCTACCTTTTATATTTATAACATATTGACTCACAGCTCTTTACATTGTGTCCTATGCACCCACATGGAAAACATTGTCCTTTTTGACATTTCTTAATTAAATGATCTGTTTTTCCACACAATAAACACGTTTTTGGCTGTCCCCAATATCTAACCCAGTCTCTATCACCTTTGACATTTATAATGCTTGTCATATTTATAATACTATCAGTTTCCAGTTTCAATATCGCATTGCAGTCCCATGCCCCAGTCCATAAACCTCTATCTTCATACGCTTTTGATAAATTCAAAATGTTGTTACACAGATATAATAAAAGTTTTTTAAAGTGTCTTTTTCCACTAATGTTCTGAATTGGATATTAATTGATTTCTTTGTTTCCCTAAAAGAGCGCTTAAATACATATAAGTTCCATGGTGCACAGTTTTTCTTTATTCATATTCTTCAATAGATCTTTCCATTGTCTGCCCAGTCTTGAAAATAATGTCACAAAAGTTTCTTTATTAATATGGATAAATGCTCTTACCTCATTAGTTTTGATTCTGAGCATCTTAATAACTTCATCCTAAACCCCATATTTATCCTTTTCCATCTCTTCCTTCCATTAAATATGCACTTTAAATACTCTATTTTTTCTTTGGATTATTTAATTCTCTTCTTTCTTGGCATGCATCCCTTCTTTGGCCATTTCAGTATAGGATTGTTTTCAACCTTTATACCTTCATTATGCTGCATTTCTTCATTCTGTATCCTGCCCAACATCTCTCTCCATGACATGTCTTTATCATCCCCTGGCTCACATTCATCGACCATACCCAATAATATAGCATTCCATAAGGCTCACAACTGAAGGATTGTGACAACACAACCTTGTATTGTAACTTCAAATTTGAATAACTTCTGCTGGAACAATTCTTCTAAATCAATCTCTGCTGCTTCACTACAGCTTTGAAAATTCTTGACTGCCTTTTCTCCATCTCTGACACATCATGTTCAACTATCAGATTTTAATGCAGCTCTGACTCCTTTTCCAACTGATTTAACATTTTCTGTTCAAATAACAGCACCAAAAAATCAATTTCCATTATTGCTCTCCTTTTTTGACCTCCCTTTTACCTTCACTTGCCTTCTTACTTTTCCAAACCACCTTTGCACTCGGAACAGAAGCAAGAAGAAGAGCACTCCACACACATCTCCCTATGGAAAAGAGTATTTGTTTTTATTGATACATACATAGCTTGTATACAATGCTTAATATTTACATATCTACATTATTTATGTATATTTACAAACTTTTACATTTTACACATTGTTTTAAGTGTGTCACCCCCACCCTTTAGTTCAAAACCAGAATTGTATTTTCTCCAAAATCTTTGCCAACACCCATTTTCCATTATACTTAATTTAATTAACTCTTTCAGTATATATCATCCATATGATATAAAATATAATTCTGTCCATTTATTTAGATTCTTCTTGTTTTTTACCACCATAGAAACAAAATTCAGTTATATTCATGTTTATCCGTTCCACTTTATTTCAATTCTGTAACATATTATATTTACATATTTCATTACATAAATCTTTTGCCCTTATACAATTCAAAAACACATGTTCAATAGTCTCATACTCCCCACATGCATGACATAGTCTATCTTGTATCCTTTTATATGGCATATTTGCCTTAACGGGCAAACTTCTTATGGACAATCACCATAAGAAATCATTGCATCCATGAATCCATGAATCTTTTTATACCATACAAATCTCATTTCTATTGCCTTCTTTTTCTCTATTTCGGAATCTTTCTCTGGATCAATATAGTAAAAAGCTTTCATAATATTATATTACCATTCTTTTCTATCCTTCTCAACTTTATCTGTTTTTAATTTCGATAACATGATTTCTATTTTTATACTCTTTAAATTCTTCATTTACATATTGTGTCATTTACCTGCCTCCATTTTCTCCCAAACTGCTTGATATTTCTTTTGACACTAATATCAGTAATATTTTTACCTGTTATATAACATTTCAAGGTTTTATATAAGTTCATTGATGCTGCATGCACTATAGGATTCAACAGTCCTAGTCCTCCTTGTTCTTTTTTCATATATAATATTCCTCTCTTAACTGGATTCAACCTGTAACCCCATATATGAGAATAATATTTTCATTAACTTTTTTCATATTTTGGAGGAAATGTGTAATTATTTGCTATATAAGCAAATTGTCCTATCACCATCGTATTTATCACATAAAACGTCTGCCTATATGAAAATCAAAATGATTTCCAAAATAATGTCATATCTGGTACTTTTTTAAATAATATTTTCCATTCTTCTTCTGCATACACATTTTGTACAAACTTAATTTCCAAAACTTCTTCTGGCTTTTCCCAGTTAGGGGTTGCCACAGCAGATCACCTGTCCACTCATGATTGGCAGTTTAGTTTTACAGTGTCAAGTTGCCAGCCCAGCACTCAACCTTTCACAGAAGGCACACACACATGCACTCACACCTAGGGCCAATTTTAGAGTATCCAATCCACCTACAGCATGTCTTTGGGATGTGGGAAGAAACCAGAACACCCACAGGAAACCCACGCGACCACATTGAGGACATGCAGACTCCACACAGAAGGCACCCCAGCCAAGGATCAAACCAGGGAACATCTTGCTGTGAGGTGACAATGCTAACTGCTGCACCACCGTGGCCAGCCAATTTCTAAAACTTTTATAAACTCCATATTAAATTTTATGTCTTTAATGTTTCCTATCAGACCAAAACCTTTACTTTTTTGTTTATTTATACATAATGCAATTTCATTTAATAATACATTTTGCTTTTGAATGACTGTTTCCATATATTCTTTATTAGTTGTGATTGTTACAATATCATCCGCATAGATATGCATTACTGGTAATTGTACTTTATTCAATATTCTATATCCTGGGTTATCTGTCATTTTATTAATATAGTTTACTATCATATTCATAATCAATGAAAATATAATACTTGTAGCTGAACATCCGTGTCTAATCCCATATCTTATTTTAATGTTATCTTGACATAATATACATATGCCCAAACACATTTCTTTTCCAATATTCCAAATAGTTCCATTCCATACTTTTTCTACTTGTACTATTTTTCCAGAGTTAACCCTCAATATAATCACATTAGCATCTATAATGGACACCATCCTAATATGCCAATTCTCTTCTTAGCATTTTTAATAATGTTGACATTAATAGCTAACATTTTCAGTTCTAACAAAGAAGAGGAGAGAAAATAAAAAGAGGAACTCATCCTTTACCTTTTTTATTCTCTTTGAATAACATTTCTTTGTATTTTCTTTTTCCTTTTTAACTCTTTTTCCTATAGAATTCTTTCTTTCTTTCACCATTTGCCAATCAACATATTCATCTTCACTTATATCAGCATTTTCTTCCTCTCCTTTATTTTGCCTTCTTTAACATTTGTATCTGTAATATTGTCTACCTCATTCTGATTTACTTTTTTAGTATTGCATCTTTTTCTTGTTCAGATGCCAAAAACAGCAACCAGAATAAAGGTACGGTGGTAAAAAGTAGTAAAATCCAAACAAAATTACTGACACCAATGTGAGACAATTGAAACCATTTATTGGAAAGTGTTTGGTTAATGCCCGGTGGGTAATCCAATCATATTCCTTATACTCTGATTCAGCATTTAAATCACCCCTCTTCACAGGCTTACTCAAAATATCATGTGTGCTTGTGTTGTGTGTATGTGTTTCGGAATAGCAAACTTTTTCCCAAGGAAAAAATTTGCTGTTCTGAATGTTCGATATTATGTGGTTTAGATATTTTAGGTTCGATGAAATAGCGTTCGCTATTTTCATCCTTCGATAACATGATATAAACGCCAGAAATAATATGGGATTACTAGATTTTCAAAACGTTTGAATGCAATATAAAAAGAGATCCTTAGGTGAGTAGTATCCAAAACAATAACATTGGGTCTGTATATAACAGGCAAACAGCAAAAACAGTATGATTACTAAAGCATAAATCAAACAAAAAAAGATCAAAATAATATTTCACACTGAAAACTTAGATGCTTTATAAGCAGATACACACCAATATACAGTAACACTTTATGACTTCAATGTTATGAGGGTGAACATCTGGCCAAACACTTTCCCCTATTATCATCTAAGTGTAAAGTGGTCATCCTATTATCAGAAACTGAGAACCTGTATACCATAAAGATGCTAGGGCTAATATTGTTAATTTAAGTAATACTAATATTTGCTCTAGCATGTATATAAAGTATGCATTATCAAAAGTTCAGTCCATAATGTGTTAGTCCTTTAAGTAAAAATTATGCATACATTAGAAATAAATATCATTAAGCTGAGTAAAAGAAGAGGAAAAGAGCTGTCAGAAAGCCATCAGATCATGAGTTGGTCTGGGTAGAGTTCAAGGTTGCTGGTGGATTGTTTTGATCTCTTCAGACCTGGAGATCTCAAAATGTGTACAATGCTGTGCCAAGACTAATCCATTTTATCTAAAGGCGGCAATGCAGTTGTTACATAGGTAACCACATGCGTTTTCCAGAAACTGAAAAAACATGGAAACCATTAGAGGGTGCCACCCACAATTTTGACAGATAATTTGGCCCTTTTGATACCCTTCTCCTTGAAACAAATTATCATTGGAAAACACAGTTTCATTCTGGCAATTGCTTCCTTGGAGCAGTCATTATCAAAATGTCTTTTTCTACACAGGTTCTGGATATCCTTCTTGGCCCAATCAGCACATAGTACTTTCTCTTTCTGTTGATACAATAAAAAAAAATGCACAATTATTGGTGAAGGGGGAGCAGCTGTTCATAGAGGTGGAGCAAGAGATATATATGCCATTTCAAGTATGAGTTTAGAAGGTAAATTCAAGCCTAGGTTAGGGAAGCTCTAAGCCTGTAATTACTTGAAGATGTATTTTTGTTCAGACCCTCCCTGAAGCCCAAGTGTACAGTGTTTGTTGTGATGCCCCACTGTCCTGGTTGTCAAGTGTTTCCATAAGACACTGAGTAAAATCCAACAAAATAACAAATTTTGTCATCTGCTTCTTCTGACCACAGTGTCAGGTCTTGGGTAGTTCTTTTTCCAGTGAGCCTGCATGTTCTGCAATCCCTAACATTGTATCTTTAATCACCCTCAATTGATTCTGAAGGGCTGTTTGAAATATTCGATTATCATGTCAAGGTGATTGTTTGAGGCAGTTAATTGTGCTATCTCATTTTGTGCTGTCTCACTGTACTATGAAAGAAGAGGAACATGGAGGGGGTGGACTAAGTGTACGATCCACAGGAGCACTGTTGTCCAGTTGCGTGTGTGACCAGGGTAGAGTCAAGCTAGCACTTAACTTCTAAGGGAGCTTCTTACAAGGCTTAAATTTCCATAGAAATAAGGGAGAGGTAAGACTAAATTTATCTGAAATTATCATAAAAATGTGACTGCTGGAGCAATTTGAAAATGTGAGAGCCCTTGACCCCAATTTAATGCCACATTGCTGTCCTTGGAACAGGAAGTCTCCTACTTCCTTTTCATCCATATGTTTCAGGTTAACATCTTTGGCCATGCTATTTGTCATCACTGTGTAATTGGCATTGGTTTCAAATTTCATGGCACATATTACAGTCTGGAGCTGCTTGTAATGTATCCTTTTTTTGCTCCTTGTATCTGCTCCCCTCCTTCCATTCTTACCTTTCCATCCTCACAACACATGCTTTCTCTTCATACAGTAGGCCTACAATATATGCATTTGTGCATTATACCTTTTTCTACATCTTTAACAGTTATATTGTTGGTGTTTAGATAACAGGAATCAAAAAGTAAAGAAAATGATATACATAGAAACATCACAACTAGTTTAATTTACTAATTCCAATCAATGGCAGTACAGTGATGATTATGTGGTATGATGTTTTCCTTTCACCTACTCAGTCCAGTGTTAAGTCCTGACTTCATGTCACTGCCATACCTCTCAACCTCTTAGAGCAAGAAATCTGGACAAAGCCATAAATAAAAGTGGGACAACGGTCCAAAAATAGGGACAATTTTTAAATATTGTTCTTGCAAACTAAGAAAGTTGATAGAATAACAGGTTTTGCATTAGCATGAATTTTCTGAAGGGTATGAAGTTTGAAACTCAAATGTTTGACATTATTTTCTAACTTCAATCTTTAATGATTTGCCACTAATTTGCCAGAAAACCACAATTTTATAAAAAACGGACCAAGAATATGAGGCAAAAATTAATCTGGACATTCTGCAAAAATCTGTACAGTTGAAAGGTATGGACTCACTGCATGTTTGGAGTCTGCATTCTCTCTCTCTCTCTCTCTCTCTCTCTCTCTCTGTCTATTTTTTAATACTTTAGTATGCCCAGCTACAAAACACCCGCTGGTTAACTGGCTCTTCTAAATTTTCCATATACATTGCATTTATCCTTGGCTTATGGCCTAAGTTTTGACTCTAAAGAATCTATTGTCCAACTCAGTTTACCTGGTTAATACATAATTGCATGCCACTTTCTCTTTGAAGGACTACAAACCTTTTATTAACTTTATTCACAATGTCTTTACTTCATTATTGCACTTTATAAACCCAGTTTGACTACTTCAGTTATGTCATTTGTAGGAGAGAATGTTCAGTCTATGGCCTTCCTTTAAAATCCTCCTGTACGTGTGGAACTGATTCAGAACTGTGAGCTACTTTAGATCTTACTCTCCCTTTTTATCCTCTAGGGATATACCAACAGCAAACTACTTTGGTGTGCTACCTTCCAGTTGTCTTCCAGTAATTGCAGTTGCAGTCTCTTTCATAGTCAGGTTACCTGCTGTGACATTCTTTCAGCTGATCCTTCCCGGATCTTTTGCCTATCTATTCCAGCATTCATGTACTGTTTTGCAACAATAATTCCACCTTCTTCTAGATTTTCATGAACGTTCAGGTCCTGCTCTAATGGTTGACTGGTCAGATTTCTGATTTTCTCATCCTGCCTTCTTTCTCATTTACCTCTGCATGATATTGTTTATGAAAAAATATTATAGGCTGATCTGCACCATGGTTTCTGACACTCTGTTAATGTTGATTGGTTCGCTGACCACTCCAGTTTCTGCTTTTGTAACCTAGTATCACAGTGTGTCTTTAGACATAGAAAATAGTTTTGGGAATCTACAGTTTGCTCATATCAACAAGATGAGCATTCAGCTGCAGCCATAGTCCAAAGTTAAGAAGAAACATGCATTAATTATGTGTAGTAACCCCACCCCCACATATCCAATGCTAAGACTTCACCCCATTTAAATACTATTTCTTAGAATTTGCTGTATGGCAGCAAAAGTGACTTTCAGAATTCAGCAAACACTTTTTTTTTTTACCTTTCGGACAATCGCATCTTGAAAGATGGTAAAATGGCAGTTCTGGGGAAAAAAATTCTCTAATATCCATCCCTAGTTCACTGATGTATTTTTAAGCTCTGCCTACATTTGGCATATTGAATGTCAATGATAAAGCCAGTTACACTGGAAGGTTACCCACATGATAGCTCCCCACTTTCCTATCCTTCCCTCAAAAATCTGAATCCCTCTACATTTCAGCAGAGTACTCGTATAACGTTTGTTCTGCATACTTATTGTGTCTTGACTTCCTGATATGATTACCACCTGGTTTCAACAGTGAGCTTACAGGATATCAGACAGCACATTCCATGATCTTCATGTACCCTGGACACCTCTTCTTACTCCAGATGTTCCTTTAATTTGCTAATCTCTTTGTTCATGGACATTAAAAGAATGGCCTAATTTATGTCTGTTATCTCCTTTCTAGGATGCCCATCAGGCATATGGTCACTGTTCATGAATGTTTTTAGTTTTTAGTTTCTGTCATCTTTTTCAGATTATCTGACAATTATTTTCTGAAGAAAATACTTCATAATTTTTCCACTTTGTTTATAATGTTGTCCTCATCTTTCACTGCTACTCCTCTCATGTTTTTTTATCTGGGCTTGTTGATTTGTTACAGATTTCATATCGGTGTTGAGGCTGTCAGCCATCTTAGCTAATATTTTGCTAATAACATTCGTTTTCTTCTTTCAGGAATGATTTTTCTCTACATAAAAGCAAGCTTTCAGCATCCTCCTTTTACTTTTCTAGAGTTAGATCATAATCTAGGCTTCCATTAGCATAGAATCAAGTCATGCACATTAGATTTGATGATTTTGTCTGCTGTTTCATTCGAAATACTATCTTGAATTATAACATGTCTTACAATTGCTATAGTTATCCTCTTTGTTTCCTCTGTCTTGCTATGGTTATGGCAGTATATCTGCAAGTATGTGTTATACACGTATGTGTCATACACACCTTCCTTTTTATTGGACTAACAACCTCCAAATTTTGGGAAATTTTCAAGCCTGTTTGCAAGCTATGCAGTTGTTCTCATATGACAGCACAGATTAACTGCCACTGTGTAGTGCCAGTTTATCTGAAATCAATTTACTGTATGCAGAATATCACACTGCCTTATCTGCCCTTTTGTCATAACAATCATTCATCATTCTCTCTAGCGACTCTTTCAACAGAATCATGCGGGTTGTCAGCTTTTAAGAATCAAACTGACTACATTTGCTATGCCATGAATTTTCTTTTGTCATGTCATATTTTCGGTGCAGTAGATAGTTGGAACTTTTTCCTCCCTGTAATGTGAGGACAGCTTATTATTCATAACACCATAGGTGTGGTGCAGCAACCATTAACCAAATAACTTGAAGGGACTCTGTTTAGACTGTACTTGTAATTTCACAATAGTATCTTCATTAACAACTCAGTCACTTAAAAAGTAGGGCAGGATGGACACACCCATCATGGGGGTATGGCAGGGTTCAGCAAGATGCATATAGCCACAAACTATTGAAAGGAGGGTAGCATCACAGTTGGTATCCTGGGGTTATAGGTTTATGGCTCAGCAGGTTACCGTCTGGTAGTAGCCTTCATTACCATGCGGATACTGTACTGCACTTGCACAGAGTAGTTATTTTGAAACCCTGAAGTGCCCTGAGTAAGTGCACCAAAAATGCTCTCATCTTTGATATGCTTGTTAGAGCACAAAATATTTGAGGTTGACATCCATTGGTTTGGGGGACTCCCCTGTGTTAGGGAGCAAATGTGTTAAATTCCTATAGGATGCAGTCTAATGGCTGGTAGAAAGAGGGAAAAAAGAACTGATGGGGGAAAAAAACTGCTTTACATAGCACTAGTAACCATATACAATGGAACAGCTGGATTGCAGTCTGAGGCATACTGCTCTGTTAACATGACAGTACATTTATAGAAGGGATAGCTGTACTTTCCTTAGCATCTTCTTCAAGGATATATAAAGTTACTTTGCTCATTTAGAACAGCATTATTCTTCATATCCATAGCATTTTCTTTCTCTCTCTTTCTCTCTTTTTTTTTAATTTTTCTGTTTTCAAAATCTGACCAACAGTACAGAGACAGAGTTTGCTACAGGTAGAATCCTGCCTAAGGGATAATAATTGAATGTCTTCCACAGAGTTTGCCATTACTGACTTTCTTATACAACTTAGGCAACTGTACAGCCTGGAGCATGTGTGGCATACCCTAAACATAATAAATGGCTATCATTTGCATGACATTGCTTCATTATTTTATTTTTTTTTAATTGCAACTGATGCTGTTCTTACCATGGCTAATTAGTAAAGTCATATAGAGTTTAAAAGCAGTTTTAATAAATTGGATTTACAGGAATCTAAACTGGAAAGATTTTACAGCAGCAACGATCCAGGGGAATACAGGGAAGAAGAATTATAGCAGAGGAGTTGTTTTTGTTTGGATAGACCACAGTTAATTTTTTCTCTTATGTATGACAACACAAGGGTGATATTTTATTCAGTTATGGCACCATGGTACCACACAAATCATGCTTTTATATTTGAAGAAAACAATATTTTTATAGTGTAACCAAGATTTATATTCTTACATTTAAATAACAAAAACAAAATACAAATGTCTAATAGGTCTGTTCCTATTACCAAGGCACATATGAAGAAGAAAACTCAGTGAATGTAATACAAAGACAAGATGAATAGCTTTTGCATTTATAAATGTCCTTTCCTGTCATACAAGTAAAAGCTGGCAACAAACTTTCCTTTAAAATTACTCCAAAGCTGCATTTTTGTAGACCCACTTCTCCATACATGCATTATATTTACACAAATGAATTGTGCTCCTCACTTGTCCTCTGCTATTTTTCTGTGTTCAGCCCTGCAAATACAAGTGAGGAAACAATTATTCAGATAAGTAATGACCCATATCACAGAATACTGCATTCATTTTAACACATGATCTATGAATGTCTCCTCTCATGTTGAAAGCTGTAGCACTGCAGCAGAACCAGAATCAAATGGCATTGAAACTAAAGTCAAATAAGACAAAAAAGAAAGAAACTTTTTATTACAAATATGCACTACTCTACTCTTTTGCAGCGGAAGAGGCATGAGAAATTGAACATTCTGCTTTCAAGTGTAATTCTGTCATGTATCTATGATTCCACAGCTAAGCATATTCCATGCATGTTCTCGTACAATTCCATGAAATGAAGAAGCATCTTCTTTTCAGCAGCTGATTAGCTACCAATGATTTTTGAATGTCACCGTCAAAAAATTAAAGATGCACATGCTGTCCCATTTGTTAATCATCTCAGAAAAATGACTGGATATCCCCTCTAATGTTGAATTTGTTACTATGGCAAAAATTGTTTGCAGTAGTGAATTGTATACTATAAAGATGAGAACGGCTAATATTACACATTCATATAAATCTTGGCTTAAACTTAAAAGATTTGCTTGAAAAATATTAACTGTTTATTTATATAATCTTGAAGTATTGATCAGCTTTGGGCTATGTAAATAGCTATTTGTTTGTTTTATAATTGATTTGTTTATCTATTTTATTAAAACCAAATAAAAATTATAAAAAAAGAATACCTCTTCATAGTACAGGTTCGATTAAATTCTCATTGCAGATACAATAAATATTAACAACAGTCAGAAACAATAGTCATTATGACTAAGGCATCACTTTGGAAAGGTTTAATTTAAACTTTAGCACCAAATATATACACATTTAACATATGCTTATTTGATTATACTCTTCCTGTAACAAGTTATATTTTGAAAACAAATGATATATTATAACTTATTTCTCCATATTATTTTTATGACTTGATAGGAGAAAGTATTTATTTATGGTTTTGAGTTTATGACTAATATTACTTTTTTATAAGTGTTTCATTTATGGAGAAATGTTATACTGGCCCAAAGATTTATAAAGAATACCACATCAGACTACTAGGGTGATGGTAAAAAGGCCCTATTTCCACAATGCAGTAAATTTGTGATTCATAGACACTTTAGCTACAATGAGGAAAGATCTCATTATTGTTTAATTTGAATGTCTATGAATCATTGTTAGCTACTACAAAGAGGAGATCAGTACTTCTTATGGAAATTAACTGTGGTGGTCTCATAGTGTAAGGCAAGGAACCCTCCTCCTTCAATCAATCTTCCCCACATACAAACATACAGTTTTACTTACACACACACACACACACACACACACACACACACACACACACACACACACACACACACACACACACACACACACACACACACACCACATACCCTGTAGCTGTTTTCTTGTGAGAATTTCCTTTTCCCTTGCCCAAGTAATTTACTGAATACAATCAGTCCTTAATACTAGACATTTGAGTTTCACACGTCATGCACTTCAGTAAATGCCAAAAACTATTTATGAGGTTGAAAAGTAAGCCTAATGTGTTCTGTTTCTCTTACTCCTTTGGCACATCATGTTGCAAACAGTGCATAATGCCTGAGATCCTCAATAGATATTAAAAAAAAAAAAAAAAAAAAAAAAAAAAAACTTCTTGCACTACCTTATCAGTCATCGCAGTGGGCTATGGCAAAGGTTTCTTATCTCAAAGGTACACGATTCTAATCCATTCCCCTGTATATATATGCCAGTGCCACTTAGGCATGAATAATAGAGTTTCTGCTCACCCCCCACCCCCCAAGCCCTGCACTGGTTAAGTGTCATTCAGGGACATGTAGATAGCTTTCCCTGGTGGCTAGTGCTTTCCTCCACACCAGACACCCATACTGGTTAACTGCCACTCAGGCACAAGTAGAATGTTTTCTTTGGTGGCTTACAGTTCCTCTAATCCAGTGTTGCAGACTTTGCTCATTAACGTAATAGGGTTCAAAGATATGACAGCAACACCATTCCACATGCACAAACACACATACACACATACACACACACACACACACACACACACACACACACACACACACACACACACACACACACACATACACACACGCGCACACACAACAGCTCCTTCTCCATCTGATCGCATGCACAAACACTTTTCCATTCACCATATACACAAACACACACCTGGCTAACTTACCCCTACCAACTCTCATACCTCTTTTTCCCATGCAGACACACACTCACATGTACACTCACACATGTAGCCCCTTACATACATTCATGCATACACCTTCTAACCCTGCATTACCAGGAAACTCCCCAGCACTTATCTGTACTGTGTCTACATGGATACCTTCCTGGAAGCAGTTCCGAGGGGAAAGCGTGTAGCTAATTAGCAAATGCATCTCCCCCAGACTGCCTCATTACCATCTAGCATGGCAGCAGAGACAGCCCACTGAGGTTCTACATGCCTTTGTCTAAAACCACAAAGGCAGGTCTGTCTATGAATCCAAAGAGATTCCCAATGAGCACAACCCAAGGTAACCTTTATGAATTCAGCCCTGAGTGCTATTTTCTCTAAGGCAAATTTATAGGACAGTTCTGTTAATCATTTTTTTTAATAACAAAGGAAAACAGATAAATGATTATATCTCAAACTGCAGAGGTTTTAAAGAAGCAACTTAATTTTCTCTTATAGCAGTGTAGTCTGTAAACAATTTGATTAGAACATCATTTAATGACACCAATGAATATATACACTGAACAAAACTGACCAGTCTCATTCAGAACAGAATCTGTGTTATACTGAGTTTAGGGTTTTCCTCATAAAAAACACAAAAACACAAATGACCACAATCCAAAGACAAGAAGACGAACAATTCTGTGTAGCAACCAGCTTTATTCTTAAGCGCTTTCATCTGTCAATTTCCCAGACTTCTTCAGAACAAATTACATAATAAGCAGCATCCTTAAATACACACATTAATTAAAACAATTAATCATTTTAATCATCTTAATAATAATTATTTACAAAAAAACCTTTCCAAATATTATAAAAAAAATGTTATTATATAAAATACCCATATATCTGCATTTTTGAAATACTTAAAATGCTAGCACATTCATTTAGGCCTGGAAATTCAGTGGCATTTAATCTCAACTGCCACCTTAATTCACATGCCTCTATTTGTTCTGGAGCTACTCTACCTTGTATATTATTGGTAATTTGTTTAATTACTAAAAACGTAAATTGGCAGTCTCTAAATTGTACTACATGTCTACTAAGAGCGTTGGTCTTCACCCCTTTTATAATATCAGACACATGTTCATATATCCTATTTTTAAACAACCTCACTGTCTATCCGATATAAAATGCAGGACAGGATAGGCATTTAGCTAAATACACCACATTCTTAGATGTACAATCAAAATGTGAACAAATAATGATCTTTATTTTATTTACCATAAAAACACCCTCTGTTTCTAAAATATTAGAACATTGACCACATCTTCCACATTTAAAATTCCCGACCCTACAATTTGTGGTGGTAGAACTAAGACTAGTTACACCCCTCAATAACAAATTCTTAAAATTTTGATCTCTCATGAACACAAATTTTGGGCCGTCTCCTACTAGTCTCAAACTGTCACAATCTGAAGACAATAGTGTCCAGTATTTCTTAACTATTGCACAAACTTGTTGGCTGTGTAAAAATGAAGAGATATGGGTGTTTTATATAATAATATATTTTTACCATATCTGGAAAGTTTTTTTGTAAATTACTTATTATTAAAATGATTAAAATGGTTAATTGTATTAATTAATGTGTTCATAGGTTCATAGGTTGGTACTAGGCTATCAGCCCGAGGGACTATACAAGCCTAGCCATAACAATTCCCTGGCTATTTCTTCCCACACTATTTACTTCCCTGGACCCCTGTCTAGCAGGGCGACTGACGTGATCCCCGGGGTGAATTTCCTTTCTCCCATCCAATCGTCAAGGTTCCTTTTGAAGAGGACCAAAGAGGCACCCTGCTTGACATGTATGGGCAATCTATTCCAGAGTCTGGGGAGTCTCTGGGTCAGGAACCTATCCCTCCAGCATGTTTTGTTTATTGTGATGACAAGGTTTAGATCCCTGGAGCGTGTGGCTCTGAGGGATTGGGATTTCTTTAAGTGTAGCATGTCCAACAGCTCTGGGTTTTACATGGCCTTGTATGTTAAGCAAATATTGCCTCTGAGTAGACGATATGCGACAGAGTATAGCTGGAGTTTTTTAAAGGGGTCAGCGTAGGGCATCTGCTTTAGGCCTGTGATTCTTTTAGTGTGGTATTTCTGTGGCCTTTCCAGTTGTTGCAGATGTCTTGAGAGGTACATACCAAATGGGGCATTGTATTCTATAATGGGACTAATGAGGGATGAGTACAGTGGGACAATGACCTCCTTTTTTCTGGATGAAAAGCCCTTAGTGATGAGGTCTGCCACATAGAAGGATTTCCTGACTGTTGTGGTGATGTGGTTATTGAAGGTGAGACCACTGTCCACCTGTGTCCCTAAGTCTCCTATCAAACTTTCAGTGTTTAGTGTACTGCCACCTATATAGTAATTCACAGATACATGTTTTTTTCCCAAAAGGGATAACTATACATTTCTTGGCATTGAGCTTGAGCCCATGGCTCTGGCACCAAGCATCTGTTTCTGTAAGGCCCTTTTGTAGAGTATCCACATCATTTGGGGATTTAATAATGGCTCCCAGTTTGCAGTCATCTGCAAACTTTGTTATCCAGAGTCCCTTAGTGTTGGCCTGTACTTCAGAGAAGTAGATGCAAAACAAGAGCAGTCCTAGGACTGAACCCTGAGGTACTCCACTTGTCACTTGTCTGGAGCTGTATTTGGAGTCGGCTACTTTTACAGTGTGGGTTCTATCAGTAAGCCAGTTAGCAACCCATTGGGTGATGTAGGGATTGATGCCCAGCTTAGTAAGTTTATCTATGATTCCAGAGTGGGGGATGGTGTCAAAGGCCTTGGCAAGGTCTAGATAGGCTGTGTGGACCACCTTACCCTTGTCCATGGCTCTGGAGACTGATTTGAAGAAGTCAATCAAGTTCAGGAGACAAGATCGGCCCTTCACGAACCCAAACTGGGTGGGGTCCAGTGTTTGAAGGTTGCCAATGTCTTTGTTTATAAGTTCCATGATAATACGCTCCATGGCCTTGCAGATAAGGCTTGTCATATTGATGGGACAGTAGTTTCTGAGATCCAAGGTGTATCCCCCCTTGTGGAGTGGGATAACTGTAGCTGTGCGCCACTCAGTGGGCATGAAACCTGAGGTGAGGCTATGATTAAACATGACACTTAGGTGAGTTGCCAGTTCAAATTGTAGTTCATGTAGTACACAACCTGGGATGTCATCTGGTCCCATGGATGGTGTATTCTTAGCTTTGGAGAGTGCGTTTTTTACCTGTGTGGCCATTATTACCAGAATTTGGCAATCTTCTGGTATTGAGATGGGCCATTTAGGGGGTGAGAGGGGGGTGAGAGGGGGGTGAAGTTGGCACTGAATCGATCTGCTAGGATATTGGCAATATCCTTGGGATCAGTATATTTAATGCCATTCTGTTTTAGCTCAGAGCAGATCTGAGCATTGTCATTTAGATTATTGACATAGTTATGCAATGCCTTGTTGTTGTCTTTGGAATCTTTGGCAATTTTATTTTCGTAACTAGCTTTGGAGGATTTTATGAGGGATCCCAGTTTCTTACTGAGGCTGGTAAGGAAGTTTTTTGCATCCTGGGATTTTCCTCTTTTCTGCAACAGTTTCTTCCTTTTGTTGTAAAGTTTGTTTAGGGCAGGGGACCACCAGATTGGCTTCTTTTTTTTGGTTGAGAGCATCTTGGTTCTATTTGGGATGGCACGATTTATGCATGAGTGGTTGTGCTCGTACAGTGCCTTAGTGTAGGATTCAGCAGTTGAACTTTCAGCTCCCGTCTGCATGGGTGTCATGAAGTTTGTCACTTCTGACTTGAGTAGCATGAAGTTGGCTTTGGAGAAGTTTTTTTATGGAGGTTTCCTTACTGGGGGGTGGTATTTAAGGATGCTGGTTGTGATGTAATTTGTTCTGAAGAAGTTTGGGAAATTGACAGATGAAAGCACTTAAGAAAAAAGGTGGTTGCTACACAGACTTCTTCTTCTTCTTCTTGTCTTTGGATTGTAGTCCTCATAAAATATTGTTAACACATGCAGCATCCAAATTTATTCAGGTCAGTAGAAGAAGGCTAACAGAATAATTCTACTTTTTCATCTCTGCAGAATTTTCTATCTTTGGAAACAAAGACAATTTCTGCAGATTATGTCACATGTTCATACATTCTTACATTTGCTGAACATATTCTGAGATAGCTTGTAAGTATATGTTCTGCACATAATTAAAACATGAACAACAGAGGCATAAGAAAACAGATATTTTCTTCTATGCTAAAGTGCTAAAAATTACAACTACACTGCAGGTCTCAATCTTGCTCACATGGGCTGTTTAAAAAGTAGACATCTTGTAATTTCAATACTAAGTTAATTACAGACAGGGAGAACTTATTCAAAATAAACTTATTCAAAAGAATGCACAGAGATGGCTGGATAATGCATATTTGTCATGCCATCCTGTAAGACTTAAACTATGCTTAAATGTTATCTATTACAGTCTAATGTGCAAATCAGAAGTCACACAAAGCAATCACATTTTTTAGCAAATAATGGCTGTTCACAGACTAGCATGCAGCTTACAGTATATGGGCAAGTTAATCTTTGTGCAGGGCAGCACACAATACAGTAAACAGTATATGTTGTGCTTAAGGGATTTAATTACCATTGGTCATATTAGAATAATCATAATTAAAATATTTAATACAACATCAGATGCAGAACCAAAATATTACAACAAAGACGTCAGTATATAGTTCTCCTTGCACCCCTGATATGGGAGCAGAGTCCCCCATCTCTCTCTCTCTGTATATATATATATATATATATATATATATATATATATATATATATATATATATATATATAGATATGTAGTTGCACAGACTCAGTGGAAAGAGAAATAGAATGAAACACATATAAAATTATGTTTTTCTTTCTTGTCTGACTCGTGCAACAAAATGAAAAACACCCCAATTCTGTTAAACAGTTCCAACTATGAAGTATTGACAAAATAAAATGAACAAACTTTTTATTAACATATTGTGCAACAATAAAAAGCACACACGATTTCACATTCTACTGTGCTTAAGAATAGCAATGGGCAGCTTGAATGAAAAGTCAAGAAAACTGACAGAAAAAGAAAAAGACATAAACCATATCAAAGTATCATTAATATATGCATTATAGATGAGAATCATTCTGAAATAACAATGAACAAATACAAAGTGCAAATGCAAAACTATGCAGCAATTGAATTAGCATAACAATGCAGACTACTGCTGTCAGTAAGGAAAGGCAAAAAGGCAAAAAAGTAGGACTATTCAATAAAACTGCCATCACTCATAGCTCAAATGTGATTATAACGTGCCAGGCCATGTTAATCAAAACATGGCAAGGAAAACAAAGGATGTCCTTTGTTCCATTAGACCAGAGCCTATCTATATTGGTAAGAATGGCATTTTCCAAGCACATCTGAACACATCTTAGCTAATGGCAGTGCCAAACAAAGCTGTGAAAGGCTAACAGGATGCCAGTATGGCTACTCTGTAGATATCATGAATTTTACATTTCGTATGACCTAGGAACAATGATCATGCCTACCACAGCACTAAAAGGACACATCTGTACCAGGCTCTATGGTGCAGAATGAATGCAGCCCTGATTGCAATGTGGGAGATGTGGGTTTGAGCAGGAGATCTAACATTTGAGGAAGCCTGCTTGTGGGCTAGGGGGGTGATAAGCTAGACTTTATCAGCTCACCTCTCTGGGGAAAGAATAGATATGTATGTATGTATCCCCTTCAGAAGCTGGAAGTTTCAAAACTTCGAACTTCAAATGGCCATAAGATTGAAGTTTTGAAATTTTGAAAGTTTTGAATGGAGATCATCGTACAGCACGAACCTTTACAGATATTTACCTTTTTCCTCACTGCAGTACAATCTCAGAGTTAGTATATTTATTTAACAGGGGTGTGCAAAAATGTTTTTTTGTTTTTTTATTTTCATTTAGTTTTCAACTTTTCAAAACTTCGATCTTCTGGTCTCAGCCATTTAAAGTTCAAAGTTTTTAAACTTTGAGCTTTAGAAGTATATATATATATATATATATATATATATATATATATATATATATATATATATATATATATGTATATATGGGTCTACTTCAGTAGACTGACTTACCTAAACACAAACAGACATGGTACCGAATGGTCAGACACAGGGGCGGCTCGTGGCATCGGGCTGCCGGACTGCAGCCCCCTCAGCTAGACAGCTGAGTAGTTTATTATGTTTTTTTATGTAAAAAAAAAAAAAAAATCTTCTACTCTTTAAATTTTGAGTCCGCGACTCGAAATTACACGCATGCGCATTGCGCGCTTCAATTGCAACAGCGTTTTTTTTTTTTTTTTTAAATTCTTGCTGCAATGTTTTCATTGCAGCCCGGAGGAGCAAAGAAGGCATCATTGTGATGCCCAGAACTACCCAGAAGTCTATGCAGTTGAGACACAAACCGCATAGACATGGAAGGGGCTCGAACTGCGACGTTCACAGGCATGCCAGTCATGACGTGCCTGCTGGGCTAAAGTCTAAATGATGCTGATTGGTTGTTGCTCTCTTCCCGGGCTTTATGTGCTGGGAAGAGAGCGAGAATTAGTCAGTTAAGTTTGGCTTAGCTTAGGAATGTATTTTTTTTTATTTTTATTTTCGGAATCGTTTTTTTTTTGTGTGGATTTATTATCGTTTACTTTGGGCAGCGGAAGAAGAGCAGAAGAAAGAAGAAGGAAGAAGAAGAAGGAAGAAGAAGAAAGAAGAAGAAATTGCAGAGTGAAGGACGGGTGCAGAATAGATGTAAGTATGTTAATTCACCTCTACCATGCGACTCTTCTTGAGGTGCTAATGCAACATACCATTAACCACCATTATCTCACATTTACTAAACAGTTTTAGTTCACTTAAAATATCACTTTAAACCATCATAGCAACTTTTTTTTTGCATTGCTTCATTAGATGCATACAATGGAAAACATTTAAGTATTGCATTCAACCTAACAGTTATGTCAGGAAGAGGCAGATATGGCACACGTTAATATTTAAGACAAGTTAGACCTCCTACTTAAAGTGAGTCATTCTGCTGAAATGCAAAGATCTGTTAAAGAAAACTGGAAGATTGCACTTTTTGCAGACCTGAGATAGTCTGAGACAACTGGAAATGACCACAATTCCAGACAGTTGCCAAACATAATTCATTTGTTCTTTTAACTCATTACTTGGTTTATACAGAAATCATCTAAAATTTAATTTGACCTATTTTTTAAAAGTGAACTGGAAGTATTGGGACATGGAAGGTTTACATCAGATTCTTACCCAATCAGTGCTTATATTTGGTAGACCTTTAAAAATATTCTCTTCTCTGGCTTTTTTTGCTCATGTTAGATTTTCCCATTGTGGTGACTATGATGCCTGTTTGTGAATAGGAATGTAAATTCAGGCTTGGTGCGCATTACACCTCATTACATTAGTCCTGTTTGTTCTAGTGCACCATCTTCAGTATTCTTCCCATAGTACCAGCTGGCAACCTTAAAACAAGGTTGCGGCTCCATTTAACTAATTCACCCTCTTTAGCTGTTTGAATTTAACAGTAATTACCAGTGGTATAATCAAGGCACACAGTTATTTCTTTACACTGTGCTCCTTGTGAATCTTCGGAGATTTGCTTATAAATTATTCTGACAATACTCTTGTAAAGTAAACTGACAATATTAGTGGCATCTAATTACTAAAAAAGAAAGCAAAGATCTTCTAGAATCTCTCCAACCTGCACTGCCACATAAATCTGAAAGAAATTTACATTGTCAGCATTAATTAAAATATTCTATGATGGACGGACATTAAGTGTAAGTTTACGACTACTGGCTAACCCAAATATTGTGAAGCAGTAGCAACATTTACTGAAATGGAGACAGTTGTTTTGCATTATTTATCCCCAAATAGTTGCAGATAATGTGCTTTTTTAACAAAATATTATATTATTTTCAATAGCTTAGAGAGTTCTACAGTATTTAACCCAGCACTCATCTATGAATGTGGACAAGACCTTAATCTCTTTTGTAATCAAGTAACCAGGGGCGGCCCGTGCTATTGGACTACTGGACTGCAGCCTCCCAGCTGTAAAATAAGAAAGAAAGTCAAATAAAATAAAAGAAAACACAAAAGAAAAAAAAAAACCAAACAATCGCAAATAGTGGACTTTCGCACTTGCGCACTAGCATTTCCGATATCTGGACTGCTGCTGAGACAGTCTGGAGCATGCGCAGACTGTCTCAGCAGCAGTCCGGATTACGAAGCATCCAAGTGCAGAGATCCCAGAAGTCTATGCAGTTGTAACTGCATAGACTGTCACAGGAAAGGGATCGGACTCCGTCAGCAGGCTCACATCTCGCAGGCTTACGTCGTCAGGGAAGGACATCTCGCGAGCTTAACAAAGCTGTGGGATGTATTTAGTGGTGTGTGTGTGTGTGTGTGTGTGTGTGTGTGTGTGTGTGTGTGTGTGTGTGTGTGTGTGTGTGTGTGTGTGTGTGTGTGTGTGTAATGCCCCAGGTGCTACATGGTGGTGGGTAGAGAATAAGGCTTCAACCCTGTACCTTGGGCCCAGGTTGCAGGAGCCTAAATTCCCTACCCACCACCATTTATAAAAATGTTGCAGATTTTTCCCTCATACTTGTTCTGTTCCTCATAAAATCTGTGGTTTCTGTATTTTGTGTCCTTGCAAAGCCAGTAGTGTACTGGTGCAGTGGTAGCATTGTTGCTTGACAGCTACATGTTCTCTGGTTTGATTCTTGGCTGGGGTGCCTTACCTTCTGTGTGGAGTCTGTATGCCCTCACTGTTTTTGTTTCCTCTAGTGTCCTCCCATCTTACAAAGACATGTGTATGTCTGGAGTGTTTCTCCCTGGGCCTCTGCTAAAAATTAGCTTTTGTTCCAAGTCAGACTTTCCTAGTTAACAAATGTTAAAAATGACATGCATTTGAATATCAGACTTCATATTCTTCAGAAAGTGCATGGTAACACAAAAGCTTTTATTCTAGTAATTTGCTAAGTGTATAAGATGGATATTTGAAATTTGTCCCTATTTTTGGGACAGTATTCCCCCATTACTGGCTTCATCCAGGTTTTGTGCTAAGGTTTAGAGCTATGGTAAGAACTGAATTCACTGAATATGTTTGGGGGCTATATTCCCCCATTACTGGCTTTGTCTGGGTGTTTTTTGCTAAGAGGTTGAGAGCTATGGTGAGAACTGAATTCACTGAATGTTTGGGGGCTGTATTCACCCATTATTGGCTTTGTTCAAGTGTTTTGTGCTAAGAGGTTGACAGCTGTGCTATGGTGAGAACTCAATTCAATAAATGGTAGCCATTTAAGTTTCTGTCTTCCTCTTTCACAAAACAGCTGATTTGGCATAGTGGTATGTTGCTCTGACTGTTTTGCACAGGGTCCTGGGTTTAAGGCTTGGAAGTGAAATGTATGGTGGTAACACAGCATTTCACTCTAGCAACTTTCCAACATTATACAAGCAATGTTTAAAATGTGTCCCTGGTTTTTGGGCTTTTGTCCCCCTCACAATAAACTTTGGCTTTTTCAGATTTCTTTGTGCTGCAAAGTTCAGAGATACAGCTGAGTGAGTAGATTTTACAAGGAGCTGAAAGCTGCAGGGGAGCAAACGTTTAGTGCTGCTTATGCTGAGTCTGCTTGCATTGCTAATAGCACAACAAGTAGTATACCTACTTTTGATGCAGAAGGCTGTGGGTTCTACTCCCACAGTAGATAGATGCATTTCTGATACTGTACTGTGTTGCAAAAGGGGTGAATACGAAGATACCTAGTAACTATGAGCCTGTTATCAGTTTGCTATCCATTCCCTATTGCAATATTGCTAGCTTATCATTTTTGTTAGTGTAAAATAGGCATTTTATTCCTCAAGGGTAACGGGCACTTTATTTGTAGATGAAACAATGAAATACAAAGTTGTTTGCTAGCAGCAACCTCTCCATTAGTTACAGATCTCTTTAATGTGGAATTATTTAGATGACTTTTACTTCTTCAAAGATTGTGCATATGTACTGATACTGGTGGATTGTAGAAGTCTGAGTAGACTTTTGTGATGGAAATGTTCTGAATTGGGCAGTTTTGTCATTACTGGTGCATGCATTTTGTTTCATTGTTTACTGGAAAAATTTCAAAACAATAAATTTAAAACACCCTCTAAAACTGTACTGTATTATACAAGGAATATAATTTAATACAATCAGGAAGGTGTATGAATGCATGTGTATGTTTTGTGTGCAAGGGGCCTGTGATTTGAAAACAGTCCAAACCCAAAGTTAATCTGCCACTGGCAAAATGTATTTTCTTTGAATGTGGGTTTCAATGCTGTTTCAGTGATTGTGAGTTTTCAAGGGCAGAGAAGTTTTAATGCTAAGTCTGTTCTCATTGTGAGACTTCATTGCTTTGTTTAGCAGATATGATATCTATTAGTGTTTGCACTGTAAAATGCAAAATAAAACTTTTAAATGAAGTCGAAATCATCCCAGAAGTAAAGCAGTATGCACATTAGTGTTTATGGTAAATGGGGTGAAATAGCCAAGTAATGGTTCATTTTAATGGCTGTAGGGGGGGAAGCTCCATTCGACCATGATTTTGTGAGGGGGGAAGGGCAGCAAACTCAAAGACAGCCCCGGCTGAACTATACCCCTCAATTGTCCAGATTTTTGCAGAATGAATAGATTTTTGCTTCTTATTTTTCATTTGTTCCTCATAAAATTTGTGGTTTTCTGTCAAATCATTTAGGAATGAAGTCACTAAATAATGACAGACACTGAGTTTCAGACTTCATAACCTTCAGAAAAATGCATGCTAAAGCAAGACCTGTTATTCGATCAACTGTTCCATTTTATACAAGAGCAATTTTTAGTACTGTTTATATGTTCCCCCCATATATTTGGCCTTGTCCAGATTTCCTGCATTAACAGGTTGAGAGGTACATGCAAATAAATTGCTTTATAGAATTAGGCATATCCAAACCTCTCAACTGTCCCCGAATTTGGCTCAAAATGTTGCTCTTCCCCTAATAATCCCTCCGCAAAATGGCAATTTTGGAAGAAAACATGGAGGGCTTACAATTAATAAATAACTGTAATAATTAGTTATAGATTACTTTTATTTCAGAAATGCATGTAGATTCTTTTATTTTGTCAGCTGCTCAAGTTAGCAGTACTAATATTAAAAAGTGTCCCTTCTTTGACAGGTTCCCAGCTGTATTGTGTGGCTATTTTATATTTTTGAATCACATTTTTGGTCCATTTTTCATAAAACTGTGTTTTTTTTTTTTTTTTTTTTTGGCAAATTAGTGGCAAATCATTAAAGACTGACATTAGAAAATAATGACAGACATTTCAGTTTCAGATTTCATACCCTTCAGAAAAGTCATACTAATGCAAGACCTACTATTCTATTATCTTTCTAAGTTTATAAGAGCAATATTTAAAAAATTGTCCTTATTTTTGGGCCTTTGTCCACTTCTATGTATGGCTTTGTCCAGATTTCTTGCTCTGAGGTTGAGAGGTATGACAAATGTGTCAGGGCCATCACAGTCAGCCAGAGACATTTCAAATTGTGACATACTTGTTGCACCCCATTCCCCCATGTAGTGACTCTGGATGTGTCCAAGCAAGGCAAGGAGCAGTTATGCAGTGTAAATGTGCAGACTATCCCCCCATCCAGGGTAGACACAAGTACTACAATGGCTTTTCATTTGTCCTTGATTTTGCAGAATGTTCTGGTTTCTGTCATATTTTTATACTGTTGATTTATGATAATTATTATTCAGAAAGTGCCTGTTGTTCTGTGTTTAAGTAGCAGTGCTTTAATGACCATCTGGTAAGCTTGTCTGAGATTGTAAGATGCAAGTAAGTTTTAATAAGCATACTGTTAAAGAATTGCCAACATTGAAAGCCTTTCTGTTGTTGCCATGCAGAGAATACTTACATAACTAGATAACACATAAGCCTTGGGTATTGAAATGCATATGAAAGTATTTGTAATAAAGGACAGGATTACATTATTTTAAGAGCTCATTACAGGCTTTACCTGCAAACTAAACAGAATGCCAATTTATCATGTGTGGTCCATATCCTGTGCAGTAATCCTTTAAGCAATGTATGTTGAGCTTGTTTCCTGTTTGCTTTTCATTTTTTACTTTGATAATGTTTTCCCCATGAAACAAGTAGATAGGCAGCAGGTCTTTTTTGGATAAGAAACATTTTTCCAAGTGGGGGCATCACAGAGATTTCTACTTTCAGCATGTTACTTGGCACTTTAATAAAGCTGAATATAAATTATAATTAGAACTGCAGTGCAAGGAGAAGTGGTTTGAGTTGAGTGCTTCTGGTTTTGCTTGTACTTGATTTTGACTGGCATTCCAGTAATGTATTTAAAAAGTAATTTATTTTTTCATGCCTCACAACCTTTTGTTTCCATCTAGATATTAAGTAAGCTGTCATGCAGCCAATGCATTGAAATATTTTTATTCTTCTACACTTATTTTTGTCTTGATTGGACTCTCATAATGATGGTTTGCCATGCCACCCAGGGGAGTGTATTTAATTAAAGTTAGTTTTTGTGGTTTTGAGCATAGCTCCTCCCCTTTCTTGTTGGCCATACCCCTTCCCCTTGACCCCACCCATTCAGCTGGCTCCTGCAGCCCCCCTTTGATTTGAAGTCACCAGCCACCACTGATTTTTTCAACACATACTTGACTACAACCAGAAACCAGCACATATCCTACACTATAGGTGTGGGATGATATATTTCATCTATGCCAGTCAGCAACCTTTCTTTGCAATTCTAAACTCACTGGAAAGGATTCAGATTACTGTCCAAAATTCCAAGATACAGAGAATTGCAGGAGTCAAACCAGAACTGATATGGAAATATATCCTCTCATCTGAGTTACATTCTTTACAAGGAAGTTGTTGTTTGTCTTTTGGCTTTTCCTTGTTAGGGGTCGCCACAGCAGAACTCCGGTCTGCTAATGATTGGCAGTTGTTTTTTATGGTGTCGAGTTGCCAGCCCAAAGCCCAACCAACGCATGTCTTTCGAACGCCCACTCAACTGCAGGGAGGACATGCAGACTCTACACAGAAGTCACTCCCAATCCAAGCATCGAACGGGAGAACTTCTTGCTGTGAGGCAACAACGCTACCGCTGCACCACCGCGGAAGTCTATACATTCTTTACAAGGAAATACAATGTCTTTATGATGGCTGACACCTGATCCTTCAGTGTCAGCCTATCAAGAAAAATGCTCATATCATGAATAAGGAATATACATTCTGATTTCTATTATATGATATCAACTGAGACAGCAGAGAGAGAGATGAGACTGAACAATGACATATTGTACCAGCTTTGCAAGCATTAGATTGACTGAGCTTTAAGTAATTAATAGTCATCCAATAAAGGACCAAATTCGTGCAATCCTCTAAAGATGAAACATTGAATGTTTCCTTTGGTGAACATGAAATATGCAACTAAATGTCATCATTATATGACTATTAAAATGTTTACTATTGAATTAGCGAAGTGACTGCTGTCGACTGGCATGTGGTCGAAAAGCAGTTTTCAAATGGGCAGAATGCCAACCCAGAAAACATTGAATACACTACAGTGAATGGGTAGGGTAGTTTGATTACCTGAGTTTGGCATTGTAAGCAGAGATTGCGGTTCAGTGAGGAACAGGGAATTAAACCATTTCTTCACTGTAGTACAATCTTGGAGTTGGTATCACCCCTGCAAAATAGTTAAATACACGTACCATTGACTGTGAAATTTCACAGTACGGTAAGCTGCATAACATGGATGACTGACGTCACCTTCTGCTATGTCAAATACATCGAACTATGGGTATCAATGTATTCAGTTTCAAACTGGCTGCATTTTCACCATTCTGGATTCAAGATTTCTGGTCAACCATGTGACCGGTTGGCATATGCATTTTCAAGGCTTCAATAGTAAATCCTATTAAAAATTCTGCTCCCTGCAATATCTCCCCTAAGTAGCAACTTGTAGACAGTGAACAGTAATGGAGCCAAAAGTGAACACTGGGGCAGATCGTAACTTAGTGAGGAGGAATCTGAGGTATTCTGTCCAGTCACAACTCATCCAGTGGGTCCCAAGTGGTAAAAGGCAAAAGACCGTGTATCTTTGTTTGCTTAATGAGGATCTCATGGTCAACAATTTCATTCAGTAATCAGAAATTAGTGCAGAGAACTAAAGCTCTGACTTATTAATGAGCTACTCCCTATGCCAAGAGTACTGGGTCTGAATCTTTCCCAACTTCATTTACCTACTCTGTGACCTTGAGCAATTCACTTAACCAGACAGAACTTTGAGGCAATTGAGAATTTGGGATAGACTCCTTACTGGTCTCCTTGACTGCATACTTAGTAACTAACCAAGAAGCTGTGGCTAATTTTAGGGAGTTGGGGGTTATAATAGCTATGGTGTTTACCTCACAAACACAAGGTACAGGGTTTGATTCTTCCCTTTGACGGGTAATTGGCTAGCCTTAAAATGACCTGCAAAAACAGCTAACCTAGTACCGATATATGACTTTATAAAAAGAATACTGACATTCATCTACTACCATTAGAAGGTCATTGTCCACTCCATAAAAGGCTGCCTCCAAGCTGTACCTATATAAAGCTGGAATATCAGGGATCCAGCAAGTGATATGATATTAGATATCAGTACAGTTAAGCATAGACCACCTTTTCAGTAAGTTATCAATTAAATGGAAAGTCTTTTCTGTATAATACCTTAAACCTCCTGTAGTGGAGTCCTATGGGATATATGCAAATAACCCCTTAAGGACATACCAGTGGTTCAGCTACATGGATTCTAACACCCATGATTTTTTACTTTTTAAGTCTTTATCAGTGCATTCATGCTAGTAAATGCAAACCTCAATGACTCATAAGGTATTATACAAAAAAAGTCTTTAGCTTGGCTGGGTCTTTCTTGCAGTTTTTTATCGAATGGTTTGTCCATGTGACCTTTTTACCCTTGACCTCAACTGGGAAGACCGAGGAAAAGTAATCATTTTTCAGAAGGTTCACAACCAAGGATACTTTCTTATGGATTGGTGATAATAAAAGTATTTGTTAAAATAGATAAAAACACTGTGGCCATCAATGTTGTATGAATAATCTTAAGAAGTGACTAAACTAGTGATACAATGCAAGATCTGTAAACTTCATATGGCTGTGATACAAAGTACAACAGTTTATATGCATAGGGAAAAATATATCAATTAATTTGTACTTATTTTACTGCCTGCACTTTAACAAAGTCATTTTTGTGTTTAAATTACCTGTTTAACTGCTGTAAGCTACACACTCAAGTGTGATAGACATTTCTGTGCATTTAAAGTATTTTTTGATTGTATCTGCTTTATTTTCTGAAAAAAAATATGTATATATATATATATATATATATATATATATATATATATATATATATATATATATACTTGTTTTCCTGCCTTTCTAAGCTAGTATAGTCCAGTTTTCAGGTTAGTGGTGGATTCAGGGCTGTGTTACAAGTTTCTGTGTTTGCCCATACCTTACATGGATAGAAGGAAGTTTCTCTGTTCACTATGAGAGAGGGAGCTTTGAGCAGCCTATCTGTCCCTGGAGGAGTGGTTTCAGCCCACAAATTATTAGTTTACTGGCCATTTTGGGCTAATTTCTATCTCCTTCATTTCCCTGCTATAAAACCCACATTTGCAAGGTTTTTGTGCTAGTATACAGTTCAGAAAGTTCCTGCCTGGTGCCCTGCAGAGTTCTACAGCAGCAGAGAGACAAAAGAGAGACTTTATAGTGATTAAGTATAATTTTTCTGCATTTTTCTGCTGCCTTTAGCTAATTCTACCTAAAACGCAGATTTTCTAGAGTTTTTGTGATTTAAAAAGCTTGTTTCGGCTACATATTATACTTATGTTACTGCCTGCTCTTTAACAAAGTCATTTTTGTGTTTAAATTACCTGCTTAACTGTTGTAGGCTACACATTCAAGTGGGATAGCCATTTATGTGCATTTAAAGTGTTTTTTTGATTGTATCTGCTTTATTTTCTAAAAAATAAACAAAAAAACAAAACGATATACTTGTTTTCCCGCCTTTCTAAGCTAGTATAGTCCAGTTTTCAGGTTAGTGCTGAATTCAGGGCTGTGTTACAAGTTTCTGTGTTTGCCCATACCTTACTTGGATAGAAGGAAGTTTCTCTGTTCACTGTGAGAGAGGGAGCTTTGAGCAGCCTATCTGTCCCTGGAGGAGTGGTTTCAGCCCAGAAATTAGTAGTTTTATTGTCCATTTTGGGCTAAGTTCTATCTCTTTCATTTCCCTGCTATAAAAACCATGTTTGTGCAGTTTTGTGCAACAGTTTGCTAGGGTATAACTATCTCAGGCTTCACAAAGTCTACTCTTCAATTTTTCCCTTGGAACTAGATAAACTTTCAACTTAAGCACTCAAACCATTTACTTCTCATACCGGCACTTGCTCAAAACTCATATCAAGCACTAATAAACCTTAGCACTAGACCCCCCTATACTCTAGAGAAGGACAAGGCTCTCTATTTGACCTTACCAGCTAATCAGTAAAACAGTTCACTGTACCTATCCAGGTTCATCCAAAGGGCAGTTTCAGATGAATCTGGGCATTTTGAGGCAATGTTACAATTGCCTCATGTACATAGACAACCCCTCCTCCTTCCACCAAACACTAATACATGTGAAAGATGCAATTATACAGTCAGACTGGAGGATAAGCTCTCTCAACCCAAGACTGGACCAGGCAGTGAAGAGGAGAAGGGAATTACTTGCATCACACCACCAGTCTCACATAGACCTATGAAACCAGCACCGGCAAAAAACACACATAAATACACAAAAACATACTCAGAGGCTCTAAATAAATCACAATCACAGCCTTTAAGGCAAAATAACATACCCAACACACTAGTAATAGGTGACTCTTTAGTTGGGCACACTGACGTCCCACTCACTAGGCTTAACAAGGAGAAGGTTGCTGTTAGTTGCCTGTTGGGTGCCAGGATCCACCACATAACACAAGCATTCAGGTCACTCCACAAAGAGTACAAATATGACTCTGTCATTGTCCATGTTGGTGTGAATGACCTGAGCCGTACCTCCCTGGACTACAAGAAAAAAGACATGGAGGAGCTCTCTGATCATGTAACCCAGGCTGGTATGACCCTAACCCTGAGTAGCATCCTGCCCTCACCAAGAAAGATACCATGGTATAGAGAAAAAATTATCAATTTCAACAATTGGCTAAGCTTCTGGTATCATTCAAAGGGGATCCAGTCTCTGTCAGCCTGGGATGACATGCTTGACAAGCCATGCTGCTTCGTTAGAGACGGCTTGCACCTGTCACCCTTAGGCTTTCTAATACTGGCCAAGGCTCTTGCCACCCCCATAATGCCTTTTTTAGGCAAGGCTCAAAAGACAAACCCACCGCCGTAAATAGCACAAATAACAAAAAACTGAGGGTAATGCTACTCAATGCCAGAAGTCTAAACCTCAAAATGCACACACTCAAGGCACTCCTCAGCATGGAGAAAATTGATATATGTGCAGTAACACAAACCTGGTTTAAGGTTCCAGAGAGCACTTCAGCACTACCAGGCTACAACTCATACCATACATCTCGGCCACAAAACCCGGACTGAAATACAAAAGGCGGGGTACTATCCATATTCATCAAGGTACCCACACCTCCAGGTTAGTGGCACAGCACGATGCTCCAGAGATCATTTACATGCTACTAACAACAGGCAAAACTGCTATTCAAATTATAGCTTGCTACAGATCACCCACCATGTCACAGGATCCACACTCCACATTACTGGAAACAGTGGGAAACATAAAGGTCCTACCAAACACCCTGATATTGGATGATTTCAATTACCCAAACATTAACTGGGAGAACTACTCAAGTACAAACTCCTTTGCCCAACATTTCCTAGAATTTATAAACTCAAACACCCTGGACCAACTGGTCAACACCCCCACCAGAGGTGACAACATATTGGACCTGGTCATCACCAGCATGGGCGGCCGGTGTTCCACACCGGAGGTCAACTCCTCGCTGGTTAGATCTGACCATAAACTAATAACTCTGGATATCCACATTCTGCCACCACCCCCAGTCAAAGAATCCACCATGGAAAACTTTTCAAAAGCAAACTTCACGTTACTTAAGACCGAGGTGGGAAGTTTCAAAGCCCCCATGCTAAAGGATAACACTGCCCAAGCTGCAAAATCCTTTATTAATGTACTCTATGGGCACCTACAAGAATGCATGGATCATGCTATCCCAAACAAAACCAAGACTCACTCCTCCAAGAAAAGAAAACCTGTCTGGTGGACCCCTGTCATAAGCAAGCTATACAATAGAAGTAGGAAACTAGTACAGCAAAGAGTAAAATCCCAAGAAGGGAAGACATCCCTGATCAGTATCAGCAAGAAACTACATTCCCTCATAAAATCATCCAAGGCTAGCTTAGAAAGAAAAATTGCCATGGACTCCAAAGATATCCATAAGGCATTCTTTAGCTATGTCAGGAATCTAAGTGGCAATTCTCAGATCTGCTCAGAGTTAGTGCAGAATGGCACAAAATACACTGAACTGACTGATATAACCAACATCCTGGCAGACAGGTTCAGTACAAACTTCACCCCCCCTCTCACCCCCAAAAGGGCCCATAATTATACCAGAAGAATGTAGTGCCCCTGAAATCACAGACACTCAGGTTAAAACAGCCCTCTCCAAAGCCAAAAACACAGCATCAGTGTGACCGGATGGTGTCCCAGGCTGCGTCCTACATGAGCTCAAAGATGAACTAACCCCTCACCTAAACACCCTGTTTAAACTCAGCTTCTCCACAGACACTGTGCCCACAGAGTGGCACACAGCAATGGTTATTCCACTCCACAAAGGTGGAGCCTCAATGGACCCCAGGAACTATCACCCTATAAGCCTGACTAGCTTGGTCTGCAAAGCTATGGAGCACATCATCATGAATCTCATTAACAGAGACATTGGAAACCTCCAAACACTGGACCCTACCCAGTTTGGCTTTTTTAAGGGCAGATCATGCCTCCTAAACCTGGTGGACTTCTTTGAGACAGTTACCAAGGTATAGATGAGGGAAATGTGGTCCACACAGCTTACCTAGACCTCACAAAGGCCTTCAACACCATTCCCCACTCAAGTATTATAGACAAGCTCACCAGCCTGAACATTGGGAGCATTCCCTAACATGACTGTGTTATGTGTTGAGGAGTGTTGCACAGCCCCATGCCAGGCGCCTACCCCTCAGGTATGGTATGTGTGGTGTGTGGATGACATGTGGGATACTGAAGTGTGACCTGGCAGCGGGTGTCCGGTTACACTATGTGTAGCATGTTGAGGTGTACTGCATATGACAAACGTGTTATGTTGTGTACATATAGGTCAACTATGCCTATCCATATGCATTGCATGTGAATGAGGCAGCTACTGACATTACTGAGATGTTTCACGTCTCACAGCAAACATGCACAGCAAGCATTATGCGTAGGTGTGTTATGTGTACATGGCCTACACCTCACCTATGACATGCACAGTTCAATACCAAGTTTAAAGTGTTAACACACTCACCACCATGTAACGTCTGCCTTGCTGTCACATCAGAGGGACCTGCAAGAATATGACACAGTTTGTCAGTGGCCACACCTGTGGCATTGCTACTGTGAGTGTGCTAAACTACAGTAGAACAACAGGCATAGGTGTACAGATACTATTCAAATTATCAGTAATGCACACAATAGGCAGCACAACTGCTAAACACAGTACACATCTCACACATGCATAATCTAACAATACAGGTAACAGCAGTCTACAGCTAGGGCATGTTACCTGCATGCTCCATGTCACTATGCTGGGTGGCTCCGGCCTCCATGATGACACATGCATGATGTTGTTGTTGCTGTAGGCCAGGAGCCACCACATTTAGCAGCAGTTCCTCCACTCTGGTGAGGGGGGGATGTATGGCCATCCCACCACCTGTGGCAAGCTGTTGTCTGTGGATATCAGATGCACGCCACCAGACATGTCTAATTAAATCACTGCAGTGATGGTGTACCTGCTCATATGTCCAGTTAGGCATGCCTATGTCATTTACCCGACAAACAAGTTCTTGCCACAGTGCAGTACACTCCTGCTGGTGCTGGTTGGCCCTTGAAAACAGCAGGGTATAGTGCTGTACCAGGCTGTGGTGGATTTCCTGTTCCTCTGCAGCTGTGTAGCAGGGGTTCCTGTGATGAGCCATAAGCCTGGACGAGAAGTAAACGATATGTGTGAGCAAGTCATGTGGCACACTTAACATTATACAGTACAGATATCAGTTAACTGCCATATATAGCATCTGTTTGTCTGTCACAGGATACACACATTCAGTACCACATATCACTGCTCAGCCCACAACTGGCTGAGATTGCCTGCCACACTCCATTTGACACACCAGTATACACCAGCCCTCGGCTCACTGTTTGAGATCCAATGCACAGCCTTGCCAGGGAGGTACATATCAAGCTAATGCATGCAGATATATGTCATCCATTGCAATGAATGTGAAGAACAGTTACAGTATAACCAGTAACCCACCCTAGTCATTGATGCCATACCCCTACCTAACATATATGTACAGTTGTTAATATAGCTGGCATACTGCTGTAACAGAGTATACATGTTGCTAGGTACACACACAAACCTTGCATCACACAAGTGATTGCAGACATGGTACAGGCATCATTACACACACATCAGACATTCATACCACACACAAATGTATGCTAACACAGATGAGCATTTGCTATGTACCTTGCAGTACTGCGTGCCCCTACCTACAGATACCTATGCCTGAGGAATGTAATCTCTGCAGACTGCAGGAAACACACAAGACAGTGTTACCAGGGAATGTGAACATACACCATACTATGCTGTTTAGGCCTACAGATTGAGGTGGTACAACAGTTCAAATGTCGGATGGATTCACCAGCAGTACCACTTACTGAGCATACATGTATTGCTTCAGCCTATGATGGGACAACAGAGTCGTACACAAGGAACTATGTCACAACATATACCATTCTTCTATGTCTGCATCCCAATAACTGACACCTCTTTCTCTGGCCTCACACATAGGACACAAACGACCATGACGGAAACAACCTCACTCCTAG